>NC_046966.1:3059629-3099629 GCF_009769545.1 Cyclopterus lumpus | reverse complement strand
CCCCGCCCCCCCCCTTTAAAATACAAGAATACACACAGTAGTGTGTCACAGCTACTGAAGGTGTCACTCAACCACACCTTTGTGGTTGATTGAGTTCGGAGTGTAGGTTGCTCTCTCTCGCCTCTCGCTCTCTGTGCATTGATAAAACATAACAATGCACGCCATATGCAGCAACTCCTCACCCACATAGATTTGGTCCTTGAGCCCTGATGATGACGATCTGACGGCGGTGTGAGAGGGAAGGACACGCGAGCATTACAATCGACAAACATCAGATTTTAAGATATCTCATTTAGTAAAGGGACGGGTGGTAATAGAGGGAAAGACTCAGTGTATCTCATATGTGCTCAGTAAATTTCACAGCAATCTGCCCATTATATTATGATACGTGTTATGTATGAAGGAAAAATGTTGGGCTGGTGTTGGTGCACGAATTTTTATGGCGGTCTGCCCAGAAACTAAAGCGATATCTGGATGCAAAGAGTTGGTTGGACCAACCGGCCATGAGCAGAGTAATCATTTTACTGCAATCAAGGTTTGTGTTAACCTCTTGCACCCATTATTATTAATCATAATACAAGCCCAGTTAGCCAGCTGCTCATCGTGTGGAAACGCCATACACTGAGCAGATTGGACCTTTTGATAAGCTGATTCTTTTTTTTCCTGTCAATGCAACATAATGAAAATAGCCTCAGAGAGATACAGGAGAGCTCACTGTTGCCGCGGCTTCCTCCCCCGCCCCCGCCCCTCTGCGGGCCTGCAAGTCAATTTGTATCGACTTATTCCTCTTTCCATTAAGTTCCTTTCTATTAGTGGTCATCATAATAAAATGGATACGAGGCGAATGCACAAAGTCCACTTTCTGTTGCATGACCAATTTGACTTCTACAATAAAGGAGCAAGGCCTTGTTTCAAATGGTGCTGCATATGGCTAGTGGCCCCTTTAGGTATCCCTGATAAACCAGCCATGCACATACTAGTGCATAGCATCAATGATTTGAAATAGGGTTGTGTGAGGCACCTATCGATAGTCAAGCTATTATTAAAGCCCGGGAGCGACAGGTTTAAATGGTCAATTGGCTTGCGTTTGTATGCGTTGTCGACATTCACCCACTCACACACTGATGGCAGAGGCTGCCACGCCGGTTACCACTTCAACATGTGGACTGAAGGAACCGATTGGAAGACGACGCGCCCGAGGCTGGAACATACAGACATGTTTCACTACCTATTCAATACATTTTAAATGCGGCATACAATTAATTGATATTGCTATTTTTCGCTGGAACTTTCTTTTAGGTGCTTAAAATGTGTTCTGCTGCTCAGCTTCAGCTCAGCTTCAAGTGCAGGTCGCCCTGTCTGCTTTTCCGCGGTGGGGGGAAGGCCGACCACCGTCTACTGATGGTAATACAATTACAGTAGATAAGCACACCAGCCCACTCCAAACAATCCAGTTAAAGTCTCCGCGTTTGGTCTGTGAAACACACGGCGTGCACAACGTGTTGTGTGTCTCCAGTTTGACTGAACAACAACGAGTTGTGAGGTGCACCACGTCTGGACAATGGAAAGACTGTCAGCACTTTAACTTATCATGGAGCCAGTGGGGCAAAGTGGCTCCATAATAAATACATGTGGAACAGCAAAACAATGTATGGCAAAATACAGTGTATATGATTCCATTATGTACATCCTGTACAGCGTACCTTTCTTGTTGTTTCTTTTTGTCTTTTTTTTATCGGTCCAATTCATATGTTGTATAACTCTTGTTCAACACAATCAGCAACACAGCGCGTTCATTCACACTGGGCTGTATCGTTCAATTTTCACCTGATCCATTTCCTATTATGATATTGGACTTAGGCAAGGCGTATGGCTATGCGTTAAGCGTATGGCTATGCTGGATAATAATCAGAAGACTAATCAGAATTCTACATTTTGCACAAATGATTTGTTATCATTAATGACCTGTGTCAGTGTTCAGCCAAGTCCGGCAACATGAGAAAAGAAACAGTGTTATTCTAAAAAGCGTCAGAAGATCACGAAGGCAGATGATTGATGACTCGAGATTAATGGTTAGACCTGAACTGTGCTCAACTGATTTAAGACCCAGACCACATCCCGGATGGAGAAAACATTTCACACATTCTCTAAATAAGAAACGTGTGCACCATTAGAAATGTGAAAGTCTCAACGCATCGATACGAAACACTAAATTAAAGGTGATTCATCAATTCAAAATGAAGTCCGTCTACGTCATCCGGCACAGTAGTCTCTCCTCACATCTCCAACAGCCGCTCTGCATCACTCTGCCTCTGCCTAGAGTCTTCTACCGTCACGTACTCCCCCAGCTCTCCTTGTCGTCTCACCTACCCTATTTCATCACACTCGGAAACACACCTGTATTTCTTTTAGATGTGCGCATCCCATTCATTAAAACAGAAAGATATGGGGGAGGGGTGTTGACAAGAAAATGTCGATGGACAGAATGACGCAGGTGTGGGATGGGATGGGAACGAGTGCAAAGGAAGGACAGAATGAGTTTTGGTGGCAAAATGGAAAAAAAATTGAAAAAGTGTCTGTAATAAAAAAAAAAATCCGGTTTGCTTGAAACATCTTGCCTCACCATTCGGCTTTCTGATTGGCTAAAACAGGTTCCTTGCAGAAAAGAAATACACGAATACGCCTAACACACAGCGGGATACAATTCCAATAGCCGTGTTACCATGGATACAGTGTCAATGAAACGTAAATAGTGTGATAAATGTAAAGAATTGTTTCTTTTTTCATAAAACAGATCTGTCCCCGGTTACATTTCCGAATCAGTTTACGCAGCAACACTGCGACCGAATTCAGACTGAAGGTAAAGGAAGAAAATGGACACGCCCATTTTTTTTTTAACACTGACAGCAACAACAGTACAATGCGATGAGAAACGTGAATATGCTATCTGGAAGATAAAGGAGTAAAAAAAGGACATACAGCGAGAGATTACCCGTGTTTCAATGTGTGAATTTAGAAATAGGGACAAAAAAGAAAGTGGGTGGAGAAAGAGAGAGAACTGACAGAGATCAGTCAAAAAGGATGGACAGAGAAAACAAGAGACGGAGACCTGAAAAGAGACCGACTGAATGGAGTTGGAAATATAGTGAATGACAACGACTGAAGAACAAAAAATACATTAAGGGAGAGGGCTAGTGATGGAGAGATGTGAAGAAAATGGAGGGATAGGGTAGTCCCTTGGGCGGCAGGAAGAAAAAAAAGGGAGAGCGAGAGGAGGAAAAGGGGAGGAAAAGGCGTTCAGACAAGCGTGTCGCCTCAACAATGAAGGCTAACAAAGAAAGCCCCAATGCAGACATCAATCACTGAGCCCCTTGGCTTTCTTTTGGAAGGTTTTGCCCCACACTCTTCTACCCCGGCCCCCCCACCCCCCACCCCCCCTACTCCCCCTTGCCACTCCCACCTACTCCTCCAACCATCCACCCAGCCAGCCATCCATACATCCGTCCATCCATCCATCCATCTGTCCATCCATCTGTCAGTACAGTCTCCAAAACAACACCAACCCTCCGGAGTCTGCCATCTCCTCTCACCCTCAACCCAAACAACCCGCTTATTTATGCATCCCTTCGTGTGAAAGGAAAAGGGAGAAGAAAGAAAAAAAAACACACAACAGAATAGGGTTACATAATCTGTGTTATTATCCCGAGCAGACATATAGATGGCATGATTACAAATGCAATGAAGATCGTTCCACTTTCCGCTGGGAAACGCAAACAACGAGGAAAACGGGTTATTTGTGGCAATTAAATGCACAGACAAAGATCTGGGCTGGTGTGTGTGTTTTTTTTTTCTTCTTCAGGACATGTATGCTGTCTTCGGTCTCTCTGCCCACTGCACACACAAAGGAATCCCATGATGATACCGAGAGGAACGGATGAACAGAACAAAAGGCACAGCTGATTAAAGACAAATGTCTTACCTTTCTGGCTTTGCGATTCATCCATGTTTTCCTCCATTGTGGCAAGTTACAGTCCCTTTGTCTCTGTAGTGTGAAGCAGTTTAAAGCCCCTTGCTAGCTCTCAGCACAGTGTACGTGTGTGTGTGTGTGTGTGTGTGGGAGGCTGTGTGTGTGAGAGTGTTTTTTTTTTTTTTTATCTCCCTGTAGATGATGGAGGCTCAGGGAAGTCCCTGTTTCAATTCTCTGCTCTCTCTCTTCGCACTGCCTATTTGGGTTTTTCAATCATCCTGTTTCGGTAATTATCTATAGATGTAGCTTTCTATACAGATATTGATTTGAATAATGTTTGCATCAAAAACTGAAAAACTGAAAAATCCAATATAATTTATATTTAATTTACACTCAGTCAAAATGTAAAAGACAAGGTATGAGCCAGGACAGAGTTAACCCTTTCATTTAATAAAAAAACAAGTAGAAAGCAGTTAATGTCAGTCTCTATTCAAGAAAGATAGAAACCATAAACAGCTCTTATCAGGCTAAATTCATTATGTACTTAATTAACAACGCTTATTAATATACTTTATTTTGTATGGACTTAAAGCTAAAAAATAAATAGCCTATTTCTTAAGAGCACAATTAAAGTAGGGAATTCTTTTCAGAAGCTCTTTTTGTTATATACAGTATGTTGAAATTATCTTTAGATCCCGACAGCAATAAATGAATAAAATGCTCTGACAAAATAAAAATAAACAATCCGATATCTGCGGCTGTCACAGATAAGCCCGTTCAATACATAAAACAAATCTTTTAAAAATAAATAGAAAAAGCTACTAAATCATCATTCTGGTCAAAGAAATAACTGAATTGTCCTGGCATAAGCAATGATATGAAACACTTTAAATTACAATAATCAAACATACCAGGACTTTTATTCTTTCGTTTTATGGGTGTTGATAAGAAATGTTATTTATTTCAGTTATTTATTGTTTTTAAAAGGCAATTTGTGTATTGTGTTTTTTTTTTCTTTGACTGATTGTTCCAGCTTTGGGTTGCCTGCAGACCCTTTAAGGAGGGGCCGTCCCATTGTGGGCTTGATCCCTTCAAAAACACAACAGCTCCCAGACCCGAAGGAGGGGGCCTGTTTTTAGAGGGGGATTAAAAGCCTCATTAGTCACCAGGGACCCAGCCTTCCATCCCCATGCGGCCCGCTCCAGGGGGAACCCTCAGTGCCCTGAATTGAGCTCAACAGGGAAGGTTGTGGTTAGGAGAGGAGTTTTGACCAAAAGAGAAAAATGCTTAAATATATAAAAAAATATATATACATAAATAAAATAAAGAATAAGAATGAGAATAATGAGTGTGGGAAGGGGTGAGTACCACCCAAATTTAAAAATAAGTATGATTTCAAAAACTGAATCTATATTCATGAATTAAATTGCATGGATAAATAATTACAATGGTTGACATACAGGGTAGGATGCTTACTATAATAATAATAATAATAATAATAGCCAGTGGCGGCTGGCCAATAGAGGGCCACGTGGCCTGGCCGCACCCACCTTGAGCCACAAAAAAAGTATACAAACATTATAATAATATTAATTATATTTATAAATTATACAAATTGTCAATATTTATTTATTATGGAATGTACCCAGTAATATTTGCAAAATCTATGCTTTTCCTGCACTTCCTGCAAGTCCTCTCCGCCTCTCTGCGTGGAGCTGCGCTTGGGCCGAATCTTTTTGGTAAGGCCATCCAATCAATTTCAGCAAACATCCCAGTATGATTCAATGCAAAAAAATATAAAACACGCATTTCTACTTTGTAGTTAAATATTTAACATTTATTCCAACACTAATAATAAATAATAAATAATCAAAGGACATCTTATTCATACAATTCAGTATAATATATATATATACATACACATATATATATATGTATACACACACACATATATACATATACATACAATCTAATAGAACATGTTTATATATTAGGATGCCCCTATGAACCTTGTTAGGGTTAAAGTGTGCCTGTTTTTATCCACCTCCTCATTGTGTCCGTCATCCAGTGACGTTCACTTTGCCCAATATGGCTGCTTGACGGAGTTAAGCTCTTTTTACTAAGAAAAAGGTAAACATGGAAAACTAAGGCTGAAAGGCGAAGAGACACACAAGGCTAACAGGGATTAACAACAACTAAACAACATGACAATATGGCAGGGGACAAGGGAAAGAATGTCTGTGTGTGTGCGTGTGTGTGTGCGTGTGTGTGTGTGTATATATATATATATATATATATATATATATATATATATATATATATATATATATATGTGATGCCCCTATGAACCTTGTAGGATTAAAGTGTGCCTGTTTTTATCCACCTCCTCATTGTGTCTCTGGTCCAACTGGTAATGACATTCACTTTGCCCAATATGGCAGCTTGAGGAGTTATCATGTATGTCCTGGTGTTCTCTTGTTTTCTTAATTATTCCAACAAGTGCTTCATGTCCCTTACTCCCTAACTGTCCATGCTGGATCTGTCCCCGTTGATTTGTGTGTGTGCACACACATAGCCGGACTGGGCTCTGGGTGACCGGGCCTCTGGGTGACCGGGCTCAGGAGAGCGGGGAGCGACGAGAGAGGGGAGCGACGACAGCGGGACGACGACTGCCGGGGCAACGACGGGACGACGAGGGGAGCCGGGGACGGGACAGAGGGAACCAGAGACGGGACGCAGGGCACTGGGATGCCGACGGGACACTGGACGCCGGGATTGGCCGGGGTGCCGACGGGACACGGGAGCTGAAGCCGGCCGGGGCTGCGGCACGAAGGCGGCAGCCGGAGACCAAGGGCGGAAGCGGGCGAGCACCTGCTGCGGCTGAGACCACGCGGCAGGTCCCTCACTGTAGCCAGGAGACGGTAGAGGAGCTCCTCGTACCTGCTGGCCGTTGGGGAGCTGTGGGGGTGAAGATGCCCTCCTGGCGTCCGAAGATACGGGGAAACAAAAAACCATATCTGCGTGTTCTGACCCTGCTTCTATCCCATATCTGACCCTGCGTCTATCCCATATCTGCCTGTTCTGACCCTGCTTCTATCCCATATCTGTTCTGACCCTGTTTCTATCCCATATCTGCCTGTTCTGACTCTGTTTCTATCCCATATATGCCTGTTCTGACCCTGTTTCTATCCCATATCTGTTCTGACCCTGTTTCTATCCCATATCTCTTCTGACCCTGCTTCTATCCCATATATGCCTGTTCTGACCCTGCTTCTATCCCATATCTACCTGTTCTGACTCTGTTTCTATCCCATATCTGTTCTGACCCTGTTTCTATCCCATATCTCTTCTGACCCTGTTTCTATCCCATATCTGCGTGTTCTGACCCTGCTTCTATCCCATATCTGACCCTGCGTCTATCCCATATCTGCCTGTTCTGACCCTGCTTCTATTCCATATCTGTTCTGACCCTGTTTCTATCCCATATCTGTTCTGACCCTGCTTCTATCCCATATATGCCTGTTCTGACCCTGCTTCTATCCCATATCTACCTGTTCTGACTCTGCTTCTATCCCATATCTGCCTGTTCTGACTCTGTTTCTATCCCATATATGCCTGTTCTGACCCTGTTTCTATCCCATATCTGTTCTGACCCTGCTTCAATCCCATATCTTCCTGTTCTGACCCTGCTTCTATCCCATATCTTCCAGCTCTGACCCTGCTTCTATCCCATATCTGCCTGTTCTCACCCTGCTTATATCCCATATATGCCTGTTCTGACCCTGCTTCTATCCCATATCTGTTCTGACCCTGTTTCTATCCCATATCTGTTCTGACCCTGCTTCTATCCCATATCTGTTCTGACCATGCTTCTATCCCATATCTGCCTGTTTTGACCCTGCTTCTATCCCATATCTGTTCTCACCCTGCTTCTATCCCATATCTGTTCTCACCCTGCTTCTATCCCATATCTACCTGTTCTGAACCTGCTTCTTCTCGACTACGGATTCTCTGCCGGTCCCTTTTGGATTTGTTTGCCTTTATGACAGATCTATTGGTGAACATGTTTTAAATGATCGTATCAGTGCTTACAGGCATCCTCTTCTGCGTATAGACCTCTGGTAGATCATAGAATATTTTCCTGGTGAAATCTCCAGATCTGTTAACATGTAGCTAGAAACTGTTGCGCTTGATTGAGCCCATGGTTCATAAGTGGATTTGGGGTTTCATTTCCTTCAGATTAAGTCTCATCAGGTGTTCTGGCTGTACTGCCTGGTTTACAACGGTAACAGAAGTTGCAAAACCTTTGAATCATGGCTTCAACTCTGATTTCATCTGTGCTGGAAATGAATGTTCCGTTACCTTGTGAGAAATCCAAAGTACTTTAAGCATGGTTGTCTTATAACACTTTATTACCACAACAAGTTTACAAGGAATCAACCATGAGACAAAGTACAGACAAGTCCTGAAACATTCAGCTGAATGGAACAGGAACCTCTGAGCCTTCTCGTAAGGTTGTCAGAAATTACTGCTGTCCTTCAGTCCAACATGTCCATCCTTTATACGTTTATGAAAGCTTAGTAGACAAATAACTGTGTTTAATCTACCGAGCAACACAACGATGACAAGCCAGTTTCTTTCTATCTCAACCGCCCCGACCCTCTATAATCCATATGTTTGGCTTGTTTCCACTAAGATGAACCCAGGATAGGTCGGTCATCATTGATGTCCCGAAGTTGCACATGTTACTGACAGAAGGACAAGAGTAAGGGTTTTTTCCCAGAGATCATCGTGTTCACATTTTTGTTTACTGTATGAAGTTGTGTATTCTGAATATCCCCAAAGATTAAGTCAAACACTATCTTGACTTCACGCTCAATAAATATGACAATATCAATGAACTGTGCCCTGCGATTTAGGTTCACATGCAGAGATTTTTCTTTCTTTCTTTCTTTTTTCTCTTTGCTTGTATGGAACCTTCAGAATCACCATTCTCATATTCACTGGCATATCCAGTTATTTCATGTACTGTATTTCCTCCATTGCATTACAACACTCAGGCATAAAGAGGGCATAGGCTTGGAGAGATTTGACATCCCCAGGCTTCATGACAGGCCAGCAGAGGGCTCTGTCCACACATGCTGCAGTGAGTTTGGGTTCCAGTAGCAGATTAGCTAGACCATATCCTCTGTCTGGAGCCATTTGCTGACAGCTACGCACTAGCTCTTTTGGTTGCTTGTGTACTTATTCAAGAAATACAATCTCTCCATACAATGTCC
Source organism: Cyclopterus lumpus (assembly GCF_009769545.1). Taxonomy (NCBI): domain Eukaryota; kingdom Metazoa; phylum Chordata; class Actinopteri; order Perciformes; family Cyclopteridae; genus Cyclopterus; species Cyclopterus lumpus. The sequence continues at coordinate 3,090,383 of NC_046966.1, read as the reverse complement.
AAAGGCTCTGATAAATGTTGTGTACTGCAGAGGATCCCCATCAAAAAAATCAATTAATCTTGGTGGTAAATAAGAGGCTTGGTGTTGGATAAGCAATGTTATTTATTTTTGCCTTTGCAGAGAGCTGATGTTTCATAATTTCCTTTTAAGAGAGAGCTCTGGATGTGCTAGCTGCACCTGAGGGTGTTCCAAGAGAGGTTTGCTTGATGCATTTTCCTGTTTTAGTCATGAGTTGTAGAGATTTCCTTTAACCTTGCTCCTTTTTCAAAGTATGATTCCATTCCATCCATCCATCCATTTTCAATACCGCTTATCCTCATTAGGGTCGCGGGGGCGCTGGAGCCTATCCCAGCTGACATAGGGCGAAGGCAGGGGACACCCTGGACAGGCCGCCAGTCCATCGAGGGCTGATTCCATTCCATTTGATTGTATATTTTCTGTGTCAACCTCCAGCCTTTCCTTTTTCTTTCTCAGCTTGCTCCTCCAGCTCGTGCTTCTTTAAGTGCTGCTCTCTCTCTGCCTCCATCTGAATCTGTGCAGATAAAGAAGATGTGCTGGTTCTTGAACTGTTGACTTTTCCTGCTCTATGTCAATAGAACTAATTGTTTCCACATTGTAAATGTTGTTACTGGGTTTGACTTCACTCTCATAAGCATCAGCATTTTCACCAGGTTTGGAAATGTCTGCATCAGACAACCAATTATTAAAAGTGTCAGTAAATTAATTAACACACACATTTTTGCTTTGAGCCACATCTCATGTTTCTCCTTTTCTTCATGAGATAAGATGTGTGACGGATGTAACTTCACTGCAAAAGATGTGTATTTATCAAATGTACATTGCACCTCTGTTTCTTATTCTGTCATGCATTAGGTCTTGAATTGTCCTTTTAAGGTTTGATGCTTTGTTTAGTTTGGCCTTTTGAAGCTGGTCCAGTTTATCCATAAATGCCTTGTGTCAGTTTAATAGAATGTTTCCATTTTACTATTGGTCCCGCTGGGATCCATCATTTATTAAATACAACTCAAAATCAAACCACGCGTATAGCTCTATAAGTTGAAACCAATGCATTGTATTTACACTCAAAATAATAGTTTGGCACAACTTTAACATGGCCATGTACTGTTGGTATGCTACATACCGCTGTCCATTCAGTGTCCGTTGGCCGTGGCTTGGGTGGTGATGGTCAGTTATCCAATTATATTTAAAAGCAAATAGAAAATTCCATCACTCTAGCCGATCAGCCGTTGAATCCAATGATGTTGATCAGCGGGCATACAATCCATTAGAAACATGTTTTATAAACAAACAAACAAACAAAAAAGACCATATGAAGAGTTAATTAGTACAACTACTAGAAATCAATTTGACCAAAAATTACTTTTAAATTAATGAGGAATCTTCCCTACAAATTAAAGGCATACCTATGGGGAAGACATTTGCCCCTGCATATGCCAACATCTCATATCCAAAGAAACCCATATATTACTACATGTTTCTAGATGACCATATGGAGGGCTGTGAACATACTCAAGAGAGGATGATGTGTTTCTAGACACTCTGAACAACCATAATACCTCTATAAAACTCAGATCTAATAGTTTGACCTCTGTGGATTTTTGGGATATCACCTCATTTAAAGGTGCACATTTCCAGGAAACTGGCTTGGTTGAATCACAACTGTTGATGTTTCACAGAATATGAACTAGGCAAGAGTATATTAAACAGACCTCCAAGGTGTGGTTTTCAGCTTTGGCCGGCAGGTGGTCCTCTAGGTCTTTTCTTAGAAAGTGTCTCAAGACACAAACACACCAAGTCCATTCTGGTGTCCTCTAAGCTTCCATTTGTTACCACAATCAAGTTGTCCGTGAGTTCAGAGTGATTAGAAACAACTTCAAGACCTACACTACAGGTACTCAACTGCTATAGGATCACAACATTATTGCAGCTTTTAGGAAGAATACAAACCGACCAGATCACCTGGTTAAAACCAAGATAAAATCTTTACCTAAACATAAAAATCAAAGGCCACGATGAGTTCTTTTCCGCACCTGAAACTGGTTGCGTAATCAATATAACAATGTGTTTTTCAGACACAAACCCATTGGAGCCCCAAATCCAAAATCCATCTGTATTGAAGTCCCTCTCCATTACACACATTTGTAGCACTTTGTACACAGGACTGCTTTAAGAAATAAGACACACACAAAGGGTTGAATATTTATTTTGGATTGACTGGTTTCTGCTGGATGTCTTAGCTGCCTCAGTTCGAATTGTTTTGGAGGCTAAAGGCCTGTAAAACAGTTTGGCTAGTTGGGTTATCTCAACATAATGTGCTCACTGTAGTTTAATCTTTGCCAAAATGATGTTTGAGGGAATACACTTGATTGTGCGGTAAGATAACATACATTGTGTATTGTGTTCAAGTCACTTCCCTCTGTTGTGTCTCCTCTCCAGGGTGTTCTAGCTTATGAGGATGCACCAATGTATAGTTCTGAGAGATACCATGTAATAATTAATAGTGTTGAAGTTGAATTCCCTGTTCAGGCTTTCTATGACTCTATTGGGATGTGTAACACAATTAGACATCATGCAGATGATTGGCATTAGGATGATAGGAATGTATTTGTTGTGGTTTAGGTCATTGTGTTGTCAGGTGAAGGGCAGTTACCTGTACAGTGGTGGAGTTGAGCTCGTTGTCAGTGGCTTGCTATATAAGGCTGCCAGGATCGCATGCTGCCAGTGGTCCACTGTATGATAAGATGACTGAGATGGCTGATGTGTGATATGTGATAATTGTGGTTAAACAAAACCATCTGGTTGGTCGGCACGTATACTTTGTCTCAAGCCTCCTGCTTTTAAAGTCCAGCCGCTACGTGGCCACCTGAACACGATCGTATCCCACGTAAACGATGTGGTCTAAGTGGGTGAAACCAGCGACACTATCCTAGTTAGAATCCCTCAACACAGATTTAATATCATGAAAAGGAGAAATACACATACCCCATTACTACAATACTTTCTCAAACATGGATGGAACTCCACGCCAAAGGCAAAGACATGAGAGAATTTGGATATCTATTGCTTCTGTCCATCCGGGGAGAGGGATCCTCCTCTGTTGCTCTCCTGAAGGTTTCTCCCCTGTTTTCCCTGTCAAAGGTTATTTTGGGGAGTTTTTCCTGATTCGATGTGAGGTCATGTGGCATGACTTAGACTGACGTGCCTTGTCTTAGATCTTTATTCAACTACGACGGAGTGGGCAGACGATGCAGGGAGATCTATGACAATACGATTACACCCTCACCTGCCAGTGGCTTCGGACGAGCTACTTTTACATGTACATATGCCTATTTGATTTGGACTGACTCACTGACTCACTGACTTATCAACAAAAAAGCGCTTCCCGGATGCCCATTACTCCCACTCCCGGTGGCCCTGTGAAGTCTAGGCTGGGACCATTGGATGCAGAGGACCTGATGATACCCAGACGTACTTTGGTTCCAACTCTCTAGGACCTTCCGTGGCAAGTTATTCACTAAAACCTACAAGACACGGCAAATACATCCTGGTAAGACCAACAATGTGTGTGTATTCGATCTACTTACATTAGGGACAATGTACAGAAATAAAAAAAAACAACATTACTCTCATGCCAGAAAATGTATGCTTTGTAACAGATATAGCCACTAGCGTATTACCATCTGCTAAAACCATGACTTTAACCAGTATAACATGCAAATGCGTCACTGTTCCTCGCCTAATCCAAACATGAGAAGACTCACAGAGTTGAAACGCTGTGCAAACAAGAAATACTGTAGATGCCAACTGCAAAAATGCAAGCTGCAACTGGCAGAGGTGACTCCCCACGAACATCTATGCCCTCCGAAAGATCAGAGACTACACCACCTCAATGATACATACACTATATATCCTATGCACCATTTATTCTCAAAATATTCACAACACATCACCTGTCTGAGAAACACTAGGCACATGACCTGTATCACGTAACAGAGCAATGAGGTCGGCCCCTGGGGTGTACGCCGTATGCTGCCCCTAACCTACAGCTACGTTGGATTCCACAACTCAGACTATGAGGATCTCCTTAACCCCTCGAGAGGAGCCGCATCGGACGGGAGGTAATCAAGCGCACTCTCTCCTCTGCTCTGCCCACACAGGAAGAAGGAACCGTCTCACATCGGGTGTAGACCGGAGGCCAAAGACCCCGACCGGGATGAATCTTTTGTTGAGTTCGACCCCATCCCCCTTTACCCTAACCTATGTATTAAAGGACACTTCTTGTTAAATGATTACTGTCTCTGAGTCTCCTGATTTATTCCTGATTCTTGCCTCCACGCCCTCTGGGTTGTCCCACCATTTAAAGTGGACTGGAAAGCATATTGTGTGTGGAAAGGGGAAGCAGAACTAAGGAAAGGAAAAGAGACTACAAAATGAAAGTTAGAAAGACACAAATAAGACAAACAGTCTATATTTAGTTTAGCCCAATCACAAATTTGCCTCAGAGGGCTTTACAATCTGTACACATACGACATCCTCTGTCCCGGGACAGGAAAAACTCCCCCCAACATAAACCCATGTCACGTGCCGGCTGATTCTCTCCATTGCACAACACATGTGGCACATGGATCTGAGGAACAATTTGAGGAACTATGGTTTCGAGAAGGGAGAGAGGTATAAGTTATGTATAATGGGCATTTATTGGACAGAAAATACTGCTGATGCCTGTGTTCAGTTGAGTTGTTTCAGGCCAAGTTCCCACATGTGTCATTGGCTGGAGCCTCGGAATGGAGGGGAAGGACGTGTCCGGGAGACTCCACTAATAGGGTGACGTACACAAAACGAGATATCAATATCAACAGTAAAACAAGTCACTTAACTTACATCTGATCAACACACGCACACACGTACGCACGCACACACAAACAAACACACACACACGCATGCGCGAACACACACACACACACACAGATTTCCGTCCATGCATGAAGCATTATCCACTCAAGATGCCATTAATGGTAATAAACCAATTGTTGAGTCTCGAGTGTGATTATTTAATGGTGCGCACCCCAATTTCTATGGAAAAAAACAATACGAGACCTGGGAGAACCAACTGAGTGGTGATCTGTCCAAGATTTACAAGCAGTAAATATTGCGGTGCACTCGTGAGCACCTCATGGTTCTAATCCACACACCATTCTGTCAATCATCCCTCCAGACACAAATCCCTCCAGACACAAAACATTTTTCCACTGTCGTCTTGGCCAATGCATTTCTTTAATGTACTTTTGCACAAAGACAGTAAATTTTGGTTTGCCTTCTCATTTCATTCTCCTGTAATGTTAAGGGTCAAATTGAAGTATAAAAAAAAGAAAAGAAAAGTTAAAGTACTTTTTCTCTATGAAACTTCTTCTGCTTGCCTTAATTAGTTTAATTGACGTAAAAAAAAAAGGTTCATATCATGTACTATGAGCTACGGAGGGGTGAATAACTCCGTTCCACTAAATACTGATTGAATGGTTGGTGACGAGGTACAAATTATATTTATTAGGATTCTTTGGTTTCTCACAACTTTTGGATGATTAAACATGCACCTGGTCACATTGACCTGGGGACATCATTGCTGTACCTGAGAAACAAACATAACAGGAGGAAGAGGCTCTACTTATACCCGGTGTCCCCACGGATATTCACTGAGAGACCATCTGGCTGATTTACCAAATGGTTCTGTCTTGTGTTGATGACATCATGATGCGCAGTCCCATGGAAGAAGCATGCAAATTAGACACAGTTGTTACATTTTTGGCTGCAAATGGTTACAAGGCCCTACAGTTTCATATCTGGGACATGTGATCACAGCAGAAGGGTAAACCCTCTCTCCCAAGACAATAATAATTCAAGATGTGCAAAACCACAAACTAAAAAAACACATGAGGAGCTTTTTAGGAAGGACGTCATATTATAGATATTGGATCCATTAATTAATTATTACTGTATGACACAGCTGCACACACCTAATTCTAGAAATTGCTCCTACAAGCGCTCAACAAATACCTTTCAAGTCTTAATTGAAAAGATTGGATATTGCTGATCTTTTGTTGTTGTTTAATTGCATAAAGCATTTATCTCTTTTTGGAATTGCCTCATATCCATTAATTTTGGTTTGACATTAGTGTTTTTGTCAGCACATTTGTAAACAAGGCAATTACACCGGAATTCGTGCGACAAAGGGCCATTTTGTAGTTGTTGTTTTCTTACCGCAGCAAAACACCAGACAAGCTACAATAAACAGACGACAACAAGTAGTTGTGATGAATCTCCAAAATTAATTAAGCCGACAAATCGTATCACGCCACGGCGTTTCTCGCCGTGATTTGCCACAGATTTTATTTCCGACAGTCTCCTGAAGGCAACACGTCTTCGCCTCTCATCTGCGCTCTCTGGGCTAACAGGTTTGGTCGCGTGCAGCGGCGCCTCCCTGACATACCGACCCTATTAATGCGCGGAGAGCTCTGAAGAAGACCGGACGGAGAAGGTGAGTGATACCGGGGGATTGGGAGAGCTGCGGCGGGGTTATTAAACGAGAGGGTGCGGCTCAATTCGACAGAGAAAGAGACCTCGCAACCCGGTGTGAGTCGCATGAAAACACGGGCGCCTGTTTGGCTGTTACTGCGGTGTGTTTGGTGAAAACTGCTCTGCTCGCGAGACATTCACCGAAAAGTTGAACTGTGTCGGGGGGGGGGGGGGGGGGGGGGTTTAAAATAGAAATGAAGCAGCCCGGGTGTTTTTGTGTGATGCTTGTTGTGCATTTATTTTATTATTTTCTGTCGTGACGACATATCTGCGCTCCTCAACAGGAGCTTTGAATCAAAAGACGGCTAAGTTTAGTCGAATGTGATCTGAGCTCGGTTTAAAAGGCGCGTGAAGTCCTTTTCTCTCTGCGGCGCGCGCTCGGTGGGAGGACCGTTTTTTGTGTGTGTTTTTTTTCTTCTTTTTTCCGGTGCACGCGGGCCACACCTCTTCGCTCTATTCATCCCAGGAATTCAGTCAAATACACCATCATTATTATATATATATATATATATATATATATATATATATATATACAATAATGATATATACATATATGTGTATATATGTATATATATATATATATTATATTTTGACATTGCAGACGCGACAGTTAAAGGGGGCGAACGAAAGGCAGCCGAATGTCCTCCGTGCTTTTGTTGCGTGCGCGTCTGTCGGACATGCAGTGAGGCCTCGCAGGGAGGGGACGGCGAAGCACGCCTCTGCTCAGGGCTGTGGCCTGTGAGACTTTCAGGTGCTGTCTGGAACAAACTGTACTGGCTGGCTGGGGAGATGGGCAGAGCTGCACACATGATTTACATTGAGCCTCTTGAGCCGGAGGTGATGGACGGGTTGGTCCCAACAACACTAGAAATCAATCTGTAATTCTTACCCTTTGAATCATGAGCTGTTTTTCAAATCCGACAATATGTCAACATGCCATATTACACGTGATGTGCACGTTGTCAAAGAAACCTCCAGTAATATTCATTATGATGATGCTGCATGCATGACTATTGAGTCATGTAACGTTTAGTGGAATATAAATATTGAATGGATCCGTCGAACGTTAAACTACACTTTAAAACAGTCATATCATGTGACACAAATCATACCCCCCAGGACACTAGTTAATAAGTGTGATTTGTTTGTTAGTTTATTATGACTGTATGCACAAAACAATTGCAATTGTTGATCACCATTTATTCCAGCCTATCGTTCACCTGTTCATATAGTATCTTTATTATTTAATTTCAGGCTACAATTTATTCTGAATCTGAATCCGATGTTCTTTTACAGCGCATCGTAGTTTAAGGAATATTACTGGTGCCCCTTTTATTTTTGCTAAATTAGGATCCGGCAGTCCTCAGAATAGAAAGGCAGCTGCAGACAGGTGCAGAGTGAGTGAGCGCTCACGGCCAGACTGGACTAATGAGAAGGACCAGTCCTCTTTCTAATATCTGCGAGCCCGTTAAAGAACTCACCGCATGCCGTGTGATTGAGTAACACTCAGTAGCAACAGTTCAAAAGAAACAAACTATAAATGTGAGCCTTTGGTAGTTGTGGTAATCATTGCTGTGACATTAATACTCTCAGTGATCCACTGTGCATTAAAAAGTGAACTGTTCCTGCAGAAACTCAGAACCTGATGCAGAATGAAAGTAAGTGTTGAACGTGGGAGTATTGCGTTATTGCAGCGCCAAACATTTTGGTTTTGCTCCTGAAAGTCAAATACAACATAAGCAGCTGTATTCATGATTCAATAGGACAAAAATCAATAGTCACCATTATATTTATGTATCTGTATGTTTGAAATTATCCCATTTAGACACCAGAGCTTTGCCAGTTATCTAGAAAGACAACAGAGGAACACAGACTAATTCTGCCTACTGCACTGGATGAATTAAACCATTTCCTTCAAAAAGAAAATATGAAATACCTTCATTAATGAAATGAAATGAATGGAGCCGAAATGAATAGATGAGGAGTTCAAGGTCTTTTGAGGCTGTGCCTCCACGGGTTTCCCCGTCACATCTCTGGAGGGTGGCGTGTGAATGTCTGACCACGGTGGTTTATCGGCCACCTGTCGGGAGTAGAGGTGGAGCGATCTGAGAGATTACGCCGCAAAATGGATTTTCACTCTTCTATTTAGTCAGAATACAATGTGAAAAAAAATAACCTAATACTTGGACTTACATTTTAGACTAAAGACTAATCCACAGCAAGTTTTGACGATATAATATTTTGAAATGTTACAAAACTAGGAAGCATTTAGTATGCGCACAAAAGAAAATATTTTCTAAAGGCGCAGTTGGACACTGTTTTCCGACTGCACACAGGCAATGGAGGAGCTGCACACAGCTGCAAAACATTAAAACATCAGCTTCCAGGGAGATCTTGGAAAACAGCTATAAAACCTTGAGATAACTGTGAGCTACATTGATTTCCTGTAACCAAACTGAAAACAGAGTACAGTATGAGAATGTGTTTACATACTATAAACATAAGTATGTATTGGGGCAGGTCCTTGGGGCACTGTGACATTCTTACATACTGGGCTGACGATGTGTGTCACTCGGGTGGCGCTAAGCAACGTTACTAACAGCATGGCCGGCTTCGGTCAGAAACACACAGTGGCTGGCACCACACATTGCGATTGTAAAGCGGCAACAACAACAACCGCATAGGAATCGAGGAAGTGGATCTGATGATTGATCGTGGAGGCAAAGGCCTCACCACCTTCTTTTTACTTTGACTTATTCAGCCTCAATGTCTAAATCTCAATCATGTTTTTAAGAGGATATCCGATAATATCTTTGGTGATCCCCTGAGTTGTCCTTCAAGGGGCTGGTCAAATCTGCAACATTTGGGATGAACCGCCTATAGTAACCCGCTAGCCCCAAAAACCGCCTCACCTCTTTTTTAGTCTTGGGTCGCGGGCAGGCTGCGATAGCGGCAGTCTTGTGGGCTGACTTTAGCATATTGCTATCATCCCGAACAGGCCCTCGGTGTTAGGGCCCAGGCGCCACTTGAATTGGTTGTGTTAAAGTGAACACAGATTAGAGCCTCTGTCAATAGGGATGCCTTTATGGGGTTAGTCTACTAGTGATTAGCCTCGATGTAATCTCCTCTGTGTCTTGTCTGCAGATGATGTGGAGCGTTGGGATCCTGCTGGCCACTGCTCTCAGTGTGGGTGAGTATCATCTCATTTCTCTAACATCTCCAATTAGCAGTCGGTTCAGCAGGACACGAGCAACGAGGGCACGTAGTTAATGTGTATGATATGTGGGACAAATTTTGTGGAAAAATGAACACTTAAAAATAAAAGTTTACTAGATTATGGGTCAATAAATGTGGTGAACACACGTGTCTCACTCGTTTCCTTGTTCTCTCACTCGTAGCTCTGCTGTTGGCTTTTGTCTCTGTCTTACTGGAGAGCATTTATGCTTTTGTTCCTTTACAGTTTCTGTGTGCACTTCACAATAGTTGTGTAGAACTAAATAAGCATGAATAAGAAAAAAGGTTTTGTGTCCATCGTCCTCCTCAAAGCCTCAGACTGTGACTTGCAGCCTAAGACACAAAGCTTCGAGATAATGTCACGGATGTTGTATGTTTTCTTTAGTTTCACGTGTTTCTTTTTTCCAAACGATGTTTGGTTTCAGAGTCCTATATTGTCCATGACATCCAGGAGCGTTTGTCCCACGGTCGGCAGCTGAAGATCTACCTGCCGAAGAGTGCGCAGAAGCTGGAGTTCACACCAGCTGATGATCCTAGCAAGACCTTTATGTACTGGGAGAACAGCAGAATCAGGTCAGAAAAGAACAGGGCCGCCCCCCGTGCTCTGGTTGAGGACATGATGGTCATGGAGGGAAGCTGTGAGGTTGATTCCAGTGCTGGTGCGATTGATTTCCATGACGCTGTTTCTTTCTGTCCTATAGGATGAGCAAAGGCAGGGTGTCGGGTACAGGCAGCGACCGACGCTGGTACATTGACAAGGTAACCAAAGTATATTTGTTTAAAGTCTGAATTAATGCATACATCTGAAGTCACTTCCCCTCGAAGCGTTGTCTTTAACTAGCATAGTTTCTACTTTCTTTTTCTACTTGTATACACTTTGTCCTTTTGATTATTGAGGCGGCGGTGGCTCAGGTCCGCCACTGATTGGAAGATCGTTTGGTCACCGGATCAAACGCCATACTGCATCTGAAATGGCTGTCTAGGGTCTTCAGTCTCGGCTTATGTTATCCTCTCTTATCTTGAACAGTGAGTCGGATTGTGGGTGATTTATTGGCAGTAATGGTATCTAATATTCAAATAGATTTTTTAAAATTAGTAAATATTAACCTGTAATAACCAAGAAAAGTTGTATTTTCGTTACCCTAGAACAGACCTGGACATTTTACGGCGTGAGGTCAATAAGAAATTCTAAATAAATAAGTAAGTGCACGCCATTAATGCAATACAACGGCACTGCTTATATTTTGAACGCAAGTTTCTTTTTATTTTTGCGCGGGTAGGAGCGTTCATTACGCCGACTCACCGACCGGAGCACCTCCAAAATGTCCACTTACGGTAAAAAACGAAAGGTTGATTCAGAATGTCGAGTTTTTAACAAGACATGGACTTCTAAGTGTCTGTTTACTGAAGTCAAGCTGTGTGCCCAGTGTGTGGAGAACAGGTCGCTGTGTTAAAGGAGGACAATTTGAATCGGCACTACGGGACAAAACATGCACACACCAAAAAAAACACAGCCCAGTTACTCGTCTTTGTACGCGGGATAACGAAGGACTTTAGATCTCGGAGGAGTTGGCAGCGATGCGGTCAATTAAAGGGACGACGACAGGGAGTGATTTGTTCATGCAGGTAAATACATGTAAGCTGGAACTGACATGGGACAAACTGACAGGTGTTACAACTGATCCAAAATCAGACCGGGAAAAATGTGAAGACTTCTGAAGCGAATGCAGGATAAAGTGACTGAAATGAACTCTGACCAGAAACTGCTCTTATTTCATTGTATCATCAGTAGGTGTTGCGTAAGTCAGTGCTAAAATTAACCATGTTATTGATGTTCATCAGGGCAAGAGCATTGCATCACAGACAGTTTGTTGCACTTTTGGAGGAGTATGAGACTGAGCATCGTGACATAGACTACCACACAGCTGTCGCATGGCTCAGCCTGGGCAACATGCTTCACAGAGTATGAGACTGAGCATCGTGACACAGACTACCACACAGCTGTCACATGGCTCAGCCTGGGCAACATGCTTCACAGAGTATGAGACTGAGCATCGTGACATAGACTACCACACAGCTGTCACATGGCTCAGCCTGGGCAACATGCTTCACAGAGTATGAGACTGAGCATCGTGACACAGACTACCACACAGCTGTCACATGGCTCAGCCTGGGCAACATGCTTCACAGAGTATGAGACTGAGCATCGTGACATAGACTACCACACAGCTGTCACATGGCTCAGCCTGGGCAACATGCTTCACAGAGTATGAGACTGAGCATCGTGACACAGACTACCACACAGCTGTCACATGGTTCAGCCTGGGCAACATGCTTCACAGAGTATGAGACTGAGCATCGTGACATAGACTACCACACAGCTGTCACATGGCTCAGCCTGGGCAACATGCTTCACAGAGTATGAGACTGAGCATCGTGACACAGACTACCACACAGCTGTCACATGGCTCAGCCTGGGCAACATGCTTCACAGAGTATGAGACTGAGCATCGTGACATAGACTACCACACAGCTGTCACATGGCTCAGCCTGGGCAACATGCTTCACAGAGTATGAGACTGAGCATCGTGACACAGACTACCACACAGCTGTCACATGGCTCAGCCTGGGCAACATGCTTCACAGAGTATGAGACTGAGCATCGTGACATAGACTACCACACAGCTGTCACATGGCTCAGCCTGGGCAACATGCTTCACAGAGTATGAGACTGAGCATCGTGACATAGACTACCACACAGCTGTCACATGGCTCAGCCTGGGCAAAGTGCTTCACAGAGTATGAGAGCAGAGATTCAAGAGTTCTGTGAGAAGAAAGGGAAACACATCCCAGAGCTCTCAGATGCAGACTGTATGGCACATTTGGGATTTGCTGTTGCCAACACTGAAGGAAGCCACACCCTCAGCTGATGACCGCCGCAGGCACCCCTCCATGTTAGGAGCACTGCATGGAGAGTTTACAAGGAGATTTCAAGACTTAAAATACACATGTTTTCTTCTCCCTTTACCTGCAGTGTGGATAACACACCCGGCGATGTTCAGCTTGAACTCATTGACCTGCAGTCTGATTCACAAAGTAAACCAATATGAGCAGAATTAAGTTCAGCCTATTAGTTCGGCCCTCCACAACGGTCCCAATTTCTCATGTGGCCCCTTGGGAAAATGAATTGCCCACCCCTGCCCTAGAATGAGCCGTTTTTATCTAGAGAGGGAGCGGCTCCTCTTCACAAAGGCCGCCATGGTGCACCGCTATTATTCTACTGGAGCTCAGAAGGGACAAACGCATACACTGTCCCTAGCGAGTTGCTACCGAAGGCCACGTTCTTTTAGTGAGCACGGAGATGTGTCCTGGGCCGCACTGAAAGACATTCCTACTAAGGAAGTACGTACTCATTAGCACCCCAACGTTGTTGTGTTAAAGTGCGACAATAGGCAACAATAAGAAGAATGAAAACAAAATGGGTTCTTGTGGATGAAGGTCACACAAAACAAGCTGCCTATCAGCTGTCAAGAGTAAAACACCTGCTTCATGTGTACCAGAGATTCTAGTGTGTTGATGTACTCTGTTTATGTCTTTGTGTCAGGTGACCTATGAGGACCAGGGGACGTACACCCAGAAAGACTACTGGAATAAAGAGATCTCTGCCGTCAGAGTAGCCGTCACACGTAAGTTAGCGAAGCGTTATTTGAGCTTTTGGTTGCTGTAACTTTAACCCGGCTTCAAAGTGACCGGAAGTATACAATTGTCTAAATACCACACCAAGATTAGTGTAAGGAGGCCGTATCGATAAAACCCTGAGTGAATTCCTTTGAGCAAGGGTGTGTTTCATCAAAGTTCACGTATTCAGCGTTTCATTTGTAGTTAGAGGGTTATTTCTTCCTTCAGAATTATTGCTTGCGTACCTTGTTTAGGTTGACAGAGCATATGTTATATTTAATTATCTCAAATTATTTCTTTCGGCACATCAAAACATTCTTCTTTTATTTATTTTTTTTAGAACAGCCACCTTATTTCACCACCTCATAACAACTTTCCCTCATTACGTCATCACAAGAAAAAAGTGGGGATGAGGGTGACATCATGTACTACAAAGACCTCCTCTGTCTCTCAAAGCTGAGCCCATTTTAAGCTCACTAGAATTAACAACAAAGCACGTGACTCTCACATCCTCAGACAATGATACCTGGATGGCCTCATCAGCAGTTACCCGTAGCTCTTAAATACACATCTTAGACATTCCCTTTTGGTGGTATGAGCACCCCCAAGGACGTTTCATTCACATCTATTGTATCTGGGTGGAGGCAGACATCTCTGGCACAAACACCTAAACAGCCGGGGAAAGAAAACTAAGCCTCCTGGTTTGATACCACCAGATGTCAGGGAGAAGATTGGATTCGGCATTATGTAAATATTAAAAGATAATTGTGCTGCTTAGGTGATATTCTTTTGGCCAACGGTTCTTTCCTCAAAGTTGTAATTATTAACGATTACGACTCCTTAGCTAGTGATTCTCAAGTTCCCCAATCAGCTCAGTTGCCATCTGCTCCAAACACAACTCCACATATTCTGACTTTCTTTCTCGAAATGTGTTTCTTTATTCTTCTCCTCTCCGTTCCAGCCAGACACAACTATGCCAAGTGTGTAGCAGGAGAAAATCTTTACGTCCAGCTGGAGGGCATTGACCTGAGCGACGCTACCCTCTTCTTCTCTGGGGAGTTTGGCAATGTTACACTGGTGAGATGGATGGATGGATTGACTGACTGACTGATGGATGGATCCTTCTCCCATTTTTTTTTAAAATGGTTTCTGAGCTGGCAAGAAATGAGTTGTGATTCAGATGGAAATACCTGTGGAGTGATGACCTGACAGCAGTTTGTGTCCCTCAGGTGCACGATGGTGCTCGGTTGTCCCAGGACCTGCCCAATTATTGGGACCGTGTTCAGACCCACTCCATGAAAATCGAGATCAGGAATGTGAACTTCAGCGATGTGGGACATTACACCCTGAAAGACCGGAAAGACCGGGTGGTGTCTGTCACCAGGATGGACCTGAGAGGTGGGTCCCCATATACTGTAAATGATCAAAATAAGCTCTAATTAGCTCAGGTGCCGAGGCTTCCCTCGTCCTTTACCTGAAGCGGGCTTATATGACAGACGGGCCATTATTCAGCTCTTAACAAAGCTTTCATTGTGAAACATTGACAGGACCGTCTTGTGGAAGACTTGCTCAGTGTAGCTATTGCTCAATCTGTTTCTACTGTCCGTATATTCACGGAACAACTGTTGCTGATATGATTATTAGGCGAACTATTCAAATTATAGATGCAAAAAAAGCTGCATTAAAAAAATGTCAACACAAGTTCTTGATACCTGCAGCTTCATGCCATTTCTTTACCAAAAAAGTGGTATTTATGGATTATTTTTTTTTCTCGTTTTTTTACTGTGTTTTTTCTTTGTTGCAAAACGGGTGTGAGTAACGGAAAGAGAACGTCGAGGTTGTTAGCTGGAGGTTTAACTGGCAACCCATTGCCGGTACCATAAATAGCATCAAGGTTGCTGAAGTGAGACGAGAATAGCCAGAATGGCAAACTGTCAATGAAAGCAGCGGGAGGTTTCTGAAGTGGGAGGAGAACAGCCAAATGACCGGCGGCGGGGTCGTCGACTTGTGGGGGGTAAATGGCAGAATATGTACCTTCACACACAGGAAGAGGAGAGTGGGTGAGATCTAGAAGAAATGGAGAGACGATCAGACCATTATTTTTGTTGTGTTGTCTTTACTCAATACTCATGGATAACAAGAATGACCTAATCACACACACACACGCAATCCAACACAATGTACGGCCTTTTTCCCTCCTCTGCAGACCATCTTGACGACTCTGAAGGAAACCCTCTCTTGGCTCTGCTCTTGCTGCTGGGCATCCCTGCTGGGATCTGCTGCTGCTGTCGGAAGAAGATTTTCAAGAAGAAAGCCGCCGCTGGTGCAACATTCCAGGTACTAATGGTTGTCACAAGTGTTCTATATCTATATATATATATGTATATATATGTATGTATATATGTATATGTATGTATGTATATATATATATATGTATGTGTATATATATACATATATGTATGTTTGTATATATACAGACATACTCACTTCAGCATGTATGTATAGATTCCAGAATCTCAAATGTGAGGATTTTCTGCTTTCTTTTTACTGTTATTTAATCAAAGAAAATGTTCAACAAATAATCATCTCTCTCTCTCTCTCTCTTTCTTTCTTTCTTTCTTTCTTTCTTTCTTTCTTTCTTTCTTTATTTCTTTCTTTCTTTCTTTCTTTCTTTCTTTCTGGCTCCAGTCCTCCCCAGATGTAGTCCATCCTCCTCCCAGTGGTCCTTTCGGACCGTCTCCTCCTTACAACGCTCCTGGACAACCAGGAGTGGTGAGATTACACTACACTTACACTTTTGTTATGTTTTCATGAATGTTCTTACTTACCCCTTTTTTCAATTCAACTCAACTTTATTAGTGTATGAAGGCTTTGAGTGGGTTGTGTTTGTTAGTTGTGTTAATTATTCAATGTATAACTTGTGTAATGCTGATCTCTGTGTGTATGTGTATTCTTATTTAGGGTCCCTCATTCCATCCTCCCCCTGCAACCGGCGGCCCAGGACAGTGGAACGGCCCCCCGCCCTCCCCGGTTAGTATCACACTAAGCGTGGATACATTGATCAAACCCGCTTAAAGTTCTCTTTACAGCTCATTCATGGCACATTTTTCCAGATTCCCTGTTTCCCTGCTTCCTCCCTCACTATTTAACAATCTCACTCCTGATTGTCTCTGTCTGCAGGGTTATAACCCAGGCTACACCCCCCAGAACCCAGGCTACACACCCCAGAACCCAGGCTACACCCCCCAGAACCCAGGCTACACCCCCCAGAACCCAGCCTACACCCCCCAGAACCCAGGCTACACCCCCCAGAACCCAGCCTACACACCCCAGAACCCAGCCTACCCTCCCCAAAACCCAGCCTACACACCACAGAACCCAAACCCAGCCTACCCTCCTGGCGGTCCAGCCATGATCCCCCCAGCCCAGCCTCCACAATGGAACGGTCCACCGGCAGACTACTACCCCGCCGGGCCTGGAGCTCCAATGGTACGGACCCGTCTCTTTGAATGAAGTCCAAAAGGGAATGCTGCTCATTCCACTATTTTACCTTTGTTTGAACATTTGGCGTTTACCAACTTCAAGTTCTGAAACATAAAGTTTGTAATATTAGAATCTGTTATTTTCAGCTGGATCAAGTTGTACAGGAATCAGATGTGCAAATAAGATAAAACGTGTGTGTGTGTGTGTGTGTGTGTGTGTGTGTGTGTGTGTGTGTGTGTGTGTGTGTGTGTGTGTGTGTGTGTGTGTGTGTGTGTGTGTGTGTGTGTGTGTGTGTGTGTGTGTGTGTGTGTGTGTGTGTGTGTGTGTGTGTGTGTGTGTGTGTGTGTGTGTGTGTGTGTGCTGCATAGGGCTATGGTGCAGCTCCAGTCATGTACAGCTCGGCACCACCAGCAGCTGCCAGTGAACCTGTTCTAGAGGTTAAGATGGGGAGTATGGTTTCCTCACCTGCCGACCCACTGCTGACTACCACACAACAGGTACACACACACACACACACACACTGTAAGAGAGAGACAGTGAAATAAGAGTCTCCCAGCTTCATGGTGGAGTACTGCTGGGACCTCGGCTGAAAGGAGGTGAGTGAAGAGGACGTAAAGCTCGCCATTTGTTACAACTGACACTTTGAAAATAAGAAATAAATTCAAAAACATTTGGAATATCTAACACTCTCAGACACTTAATTACATTGTAATGTATTCCCATCATGCCGCTCAGAGTCGTCACCGCGACAGCCCGGGGTCATCCGTCTAGCACAGCCCTAACCCTATAGCTAACTTTACGGTGGTTTACATTGACTTAGGTTGTGATGCGACCCTAATGAGGATACGCGGTATTGAAAATGGATGGATGGATGGATGTCCTGAATCTTTTCAATTGTGTGTCAATATGCAAAACACACTTAACAACGTAACAGGAAAAGCTAAATAGACAGGTCAGACTTTTAAAATAAATTACCTGAGATAATTACTATCGCCAACAACAGGGAAGCTATGCGGGTTCAGCTGTAGCGTCCGTAGCAACCAACGTAGCAACCAACGTAGCAACCAACGTAGCGAAAACAATCTGTGCAACGATGATAACTAACCAACTCAAAATCACAGGCCACACTGTATACTGATCATGAGAAGAAAATGCACATCCCACTAGAAATGAATAAAATGATAGGATTAGAGTGGGATATTATTTTTTTGTCATAAAAACATGGGGTACTTATAATATAATATTTCACCAAATGGAATTAGCTGCAGTGTTTTCCAGGTTGGATGTGAAAGATTAAGAACAAGGCTTTCAAATGAGTTCTAATTTAATTTATGTTTTGGGTTTATTAATAGGCTGTTAACTTGAATAAGGTTATTTTGTATAACTCCTCTTCTGGTTACTTTTGATTCCATTAGCTTTAGTGTCCGTGGGGATAACTGCTCTAATGGCAGACTGCAACTCTGCTTCCTGGTCTGAAAAAGTCCAACACTGTCTTTGCATATGTTCCCACAGACTCCAAATGAGCTCTGAATGGTGAAATCGGTCCTAATTACCCAGCAGCTACAGAGTGGGGGAGGGAAAGCAACACCACAGTCCAACCAGAACGGGCTCTGCACTCTGCAATCTGCAATGCTAGCAGTAGATGACATATTAATAATTAGAACAACGTACCTTATATGATGATTATTGGGCTATCTGCAAAGCTAACAGTAGATGTCATTAATAATTACATTCCGTATATGAGGATTATTGTAAAATGTTGCGACGGCGTGTGGAAACAATCGCTAACACCTGGATATGTTGTCAACTTGTCGGGTGCTACGTCATTTAAATAGTCTTTCAGACTTATTTCAGCATCCTGTTTCCGTTTAGTTTATCTATTTACTGAAACATGATAAGAGTGCTCTGCATGCACAGATACGAAGCTGCGCCCTTCCAACACTACATCGGGCCATAATATACAAGGAGTAGCGGTGCAACGGATCATAGGACTCACAGATCGGATCAGCACTAAAAAAGAGCCCTGATCATGTTTTCATTTATTTGGATTTATTCAAGTTTATCACCAACACTACATTTGACTAGATTACATGTGAACACATCACAACGTTATAATGTACCTCACCCGTACGGATCGACAATTGTGTCTGTTACACCACGAACACGATCAATAATGAGGGGGAACAAAGGCTTTGTCACATGTGATGATAAATGTGGTTCATAAACATAAACATGCATTTTATTTCCACCCCTCAGGCTGAAGCTGCGTCCCCTCCTGGCCCCCCTCCCTCCACCACCATTCTCAGCTCCTCTAATGATGCCTATGAGTTCAAGATCGATGGAGAAAAAAACTTCTTATAGGGATGCTGACCCCTGACCCCTGACCCCCCCCCCCCCACCCCCACCCCCAACCAACCCTTAACGTGATGCTCCCGGATACAGGTGGAAACAATGGACAGCATTTGGACGGATGGCATTCTTTGTCTCCTCTTCTCTTGATTACTATTTAATCCCCTAACTGACTCAAGATCAAGCATGATTATTTTAGCAGCACTTACTTATTTGGGGATCACATGTCCAGAGTTGGGGATCAAATGTCCAGAGGTGAGGAGAGAAAGACATCTTGAAGTGTTAGCATGTGAATTAGAAATGTAATATCAGCATCTGATGAGTCAACAGGCTCAGTTAACCAACAGATTAGGAGACGTCGTCATGGCACAATGATTGTTGTTTCTATCAACATTTTCCCACCCATTCCAATCTTCCTCTTTTGATTTTGATTAGTCAGGAAAGCCGAGCAGTCCAGAAAGAGTCTTGAGATTTACTCTACAGGTCTGATTCAAGGAACAACAAAGGGAAACAGACCACATAGCCCCTTATTCCTGGTCTGGTCTCACTAGATCAGAAGCCCTCTGAACACAAAGGACACGCAGCAGCACCACCGACTCAACACCATGACTTGAGTTCTGCTCCACAGTCCTTGGTCCAGGCGGTTTTGTTGCTGTATATCTCAGGTTGCCTTATTTTCCAATGTAATGTCTCTGGAGCAATTTGTGTGTTGCTAATGTGTTGAATTAGACGGGCCAGGCTCTGTGCCATCCTGTCGGCCACCGGCTCCAGTGAAGAGGGATTTTGGTTCTCATATAAACCTGGTGGTCATGGAAGGATCCATCCTCAACCTGCCGATCTCCCCTCCTCCCACTCTGTGTGCTGTGCTCCTGTACAGGACTGCACACGGTAGAACGCGCATGACATCGTCATTAGTTGCCTTTTGACTTCCACATTAACCGTGACCTGGAATCATGACAACTTATTTTTTGTAGACAGATAATACAGAGCACGCCTCCATGGAGATGTTGTGCTTCAATGGTGCATTTTCCCAACTGACAAATAGTAAACATGGGGCATTTGAGGTCCAGGGCCCGGGGGCCAACTACCTGGATCCCGAGTCTGATTTGGCACTACAGTTGGGTTCACCTGGGCCGGCTGTTAAAGCAGAACTCTTAACTCATGACATCAGAGAATACTACTTATGAGAAGAGCACGATACAACAGCTACCTCATTTTTGAATTCTATGCCTCTACTTAGGTCAACACTCTTGAGTTTACGTGTCAAACTGAAATCCCATTAAACCCGTTGAATCCTCCGAAGGTAATAATTACATTCGACGTCTGTCTGTGCTGAATGACAACAACTAAACCGTGAGACCAGAAGGAGCTCTTTGACTGTGGCCTCCTGCCTCCTTTACAAAAGAAAACATCATATCACTCATCCACGGCCATTCAATCACCAAACAGGAAGTAGCGGCGGTCACGTGGAGCGAGCCTGCAGTGTGGGTCCCTCCTGAAATCCACCAGAGACCAGAAACCCTCCTCCCTCTAGAATGTCCCCTAAAACCACTAACAGGCACTCATTGCACTGCGAGTAGCGTCACTAATGCCTTTGCAGTATAGTAATCTTTAACTTTATTCTTCTGGATTTGACTAGATTCACTTCTAAATACTGGAATTAGTTGCTGTCCCTCATGGAATCTGGTTTTCTGGAGTCACATATTAAACTGGGACAAACGAGTTCTGAGCCCGTCTGCTTTTTATTGGTTTAACCTTAGTGTCCTATATCTGATGTTCCTCACGCATAGCAATGTTGAGATTGTGATACATGTTGAATATGTGATTCATGTATTTTTTATTTTTCTTTGTAAATGTAACCAATGATATTCACTAAGTGTATCTTTTGTTGGTGGTTATGGATTTTAATGCAGTTGGAGGCCACTTTTGGTGTTCTTGGGTCCCTCCAGTTCCATCCACCTACCATACCTCTCCTTTTATACCTGAAATGATATAGTAGACATACTTTATTTGGATGTGTAACCATTTTGTCATACTGCGCATGGATATGAATTTCTTTCATTTCAAACAAAAGAATTCAACATTAAAATAATTATTTGAGGAGACAGTCTGAGAGAAAATCTGCAAGCGTATGACTACTTGATAAAGGGACGATTTGCCACCTTCTACGTAGATGTCCAATCAGTGCTGATGGGAAATGTAGTCCAGGGAAGAAATAAACATGTGACCACATGTACCAGCATACAACCTAAACCTAAACCTAAAGATACAACCGCACACGCTGAGGCCCAAGGGGGGTGCGGGGGGGTATGGGGGGGGTGAGCTGATTGCAGGGCAACATGAAATAAAGTCACAATCTAGGTGACAACGTTCACAGAGTTAGATGTGAAAATATGTCGGCTTTACACCCCCCTCCTCCTCCAACTCTCACATTTTCAACTACTCATGCAAGGTCGACCGCCATCTGGAGGCCGGAGCGGATAAACTGCATGAAGACATAAGACACAACAATATTTGTCAACCACATGTTGTGGAAGTCCCAGATATAGTGAACCCAAACACCATCCTGAAGCACCAGGGAATTTCTACCCAAAATAAACTCAATGACTCATTTATTAGTAAAGGGACAAAGTCTGAATTCGTGCTGTCGGGGCTGACCACGCGGCCCGAGTTGGTGGAAGTTTGTGAAATAGTCACAAAATACAATCTATTGGACGTGTCCAGGGAAACCAATCGCCTCGGTCTTTTCTTTTGACTCAGCACGAGATTTAATGCCAATGGGAAGTTATTGTTGGTGGTGACACGAATTAAATGCATATCATCCACGTGACTAAGCAACACAACAACGACTCCCAGGGGGCGAGGGGGTCCAACAAGCCTCAACCTAAGATCTAATAATGGGATTAACTATAATTAATTCTACTTGAATTGTTGTGAGATACAATTGAGTTTTTTTTTACATATGTATATATTTGTTTCCTTTTTCTCCTTTTCCCTTCTACTCTATATATATATATATATATATATATATATATATATATATATATATATATATATATGGGTATTTGTGTATTAATATATCCCGTATTACTACCTCAGGTTGCAGCCTTTGTCCAAAATCAAACAGTATACGACTGCAAACTAGAAAGTTGTAAAACATGAAGACGAGAAAACCGGGTTAGAACCCGTCAACCTGTGAAGTGTGGCCCTTCCATCGGAACATGATTGACAGCTCTACATATCCATCTCAGAAAATGCTCAAATGTCAAAGTTATGATACGCCCAGAACAGTCTTCTATAGAAGAGTGTTAGTGTTAGCTGGTGGAAACACACAGCACACGCTCCAGCAGCATGACTACGCACCCCAATAGCTCACTCATGTATACCATCATAACCATAATAATACCATCATAACCGTCACACTGGTCAGTGAGCAACATTTAAGGCACAGAGAGCATTTAAAACGTAAAGATTAGAAATGATGGGTGAAGAATGTCAGACTGCTCATGGACAAGGCCGAATGTCAGTGAACTCACTTTACTCTTAGAATGGGCGGAGCCTCCCAGATCCAATCAGAGCCTGGATCTGACCTCATGACCTGAGACTCATTACAATTTTATTTTTGCATCTCTCACTGGACTGTAAATGCCATCGCTATTATCACAAGTTAAAATAGTTGGAAAAAAACATGCCGATTGGCCTTCTTTCCAAGAGCGTGACGGCCATCTCCTCGTCTCACTTTCAAAAACAAAGCAGAGACAAATACTTCCCAAAGCGTTTCTTTAATAATTCAACGTGAAGACGGTCAGAACATTGGACGGAGAAGCTGTTTGTCCTTCGCACCTCGGCACACTCTTAGGAACAAATTGCCCTTTTTAAAAAAGGAAGAAACTCAAATCACTGATTCCGGGAATGACTCAGTAATCACGTTGTGTCGGTAATAAAATCGCCAGCCGCGGATTACTTTTCAAACTCGTTCTAACAAAACATACACAATGTAGAAATGTTTCTGAAGTGAAGATCCAGAAGCCCTGAAAGGTCGCCCGGTTCAGGGGGGGAAGACGACAGAGGAGCGGTCCACTTCCGCCCCTCCGTCACTCCTCCGTCCTCCTCCTCCGCCTCCTCTCCATCTCCCTCAGCCGCGTCTCCAGCGTCTTCACCTGCTCCTCCAGGTGAGCCGTTTTGTCGGACGCGCCGGAGCTCCTCGGACTCCCAACGCCGAGCAGCACGCATGCGCACACCAGCGCCGCCAGCCGGACCGCCACGGTGTCCGTGCCCACGCTGCGGTCGCTCAGGATGAGGCCGAAACACGCCAGAGCCACGCCCACTTTGAGCAGCCACAGGGCCCGCCTCAGAGCGGAGGCGACCAATCCGAAGACGAAGGAGATCAGCCAGTAGCCAACGAGAGCCGCGACGACCCACTGGGCGACAAAGACCAGCCCCTCTGGGGTCACCTGGCTGATGGGGAACCCAGCTGTGGCAAACAGGAAGACCAGGAGGAGGGTTTAGTGAGAGTGTCTCATAACGTCAGCTTCTGTTTCAAATCATTACGAAGACGACAACTTCCATTCATTTCAATGAGTCAGTCGGCTGCTGAACTCAACCCACGTCCTTCATATTTAAAAAGGTTCTCGTGAGTAAACACCTTCATTATTTCAGATGACCTCGGACACCTTTGAGACCCACAAACCAGACCTCCACATGACAGCGTTGCATTATTCCATTTTATGTCGAGACAATAAACAATAATGTAGAACTGTACCTTATCTTATATTTGCGCATGACTTTCTTGACTAAGTGTTTGGTTTATGAAAATGACAAAGCTGTGCCGAGGTATATAGAAGTAGGCTGGACAATTTCCCTGAGATCTTTTTTTAAATGACTGCTGGTCAAAAACATAAAGAAATTAATTTTTTAACACAAGATTAAAAAGGAAAAATGTGTTTTATTGTGTTTAAAAAAAGATTTAAACAATGATTGAGTGATCCATTGTCAATATGGTTGGTGACTCCTCTTCTGTCAATCAACTAATCGAGCGATCATTTTAGCTCTTCGATAATACGCAATCCTAAATAATAATTCAACGGGTCCTTTGGTCTGCTGAACTTCATGGTTATTACATCTTACTTGTTTTTCGGGTTTCAAATCTTCAAATCCCGTGAACACGACTCGGAGCTGAAGCAGGAAGTTGGTTTGTGATTTTATTGTTGATTGATTCTTCTAAATAAGTTAACCTGCTTCTGTTTCTCTTAAGTCTGATCAGCTGACTCTTTGAGTGAGATAAAATAAGAGGACAGTGCACACGAACAAACAACAGACAAAAGTAGAACAGCCGGATCAGAAACAAGTATAACAAACATATCATCACAATAGTAAAGGCATAATAAATAAGTTTTAAAAATATATATACAAAAATGTGATATAATCGGACTGACCGGTTGATATGTGCAATATTAACAACCGGTGGTTGTTACAGGTGGATACATTGGATTGATATCCCACATGAACGAATAAATTAATGAGGAATTGTACGTTTTTGGTCCGGAGAAACTGGAATTATCATTTACGGCTGAAGACTTTGTGTCATCATCATCATCATCATCATCATCATCATCATCAGCCTGCAGCGTTACGGGGAAATAATCAGAAGGTTGGAGCGTCTTTGTGATGATCAGTAAACACACGGTGTGTGTGTGTGTGTGTGTGTGTGTGTGTGTGTGTGTGTGTGTGTCTGATGCTCACCTTGGAATCCAGCAGCCTGCAGGAAGTGTGAGACGTACTGCAAGAGCACGTTCAGGCCCGCGGACACACTTCCTGCCACGGCACCGAGCACCTGGGAGAAAGCCTGCAGGAGAGCAGGCGGAGACACTGAGGTGAGCACAGCGAGTCGGAGGGATCATAGTCACAGATCGGATCGTGGGTCAGTCACGCCGCCGATATTAACTGATGATCCATATTAATAGATACAGATGACTTTGTTGTTTGATTATAGCAGCTGGTCTACAAGGATCAGACTATGATTTTGCCATCGACCCAAAAAAGTAATTTCAACCGATCAGAAGTCTGTAAAACATCAAAAGTTCTAAATATTATCTTTTTACTTTGTTCCAGTAATTTATAGTGTTTTCTTCATATAAACACACCATTCAAATGGACATAGCTTAATGTAGTTTTATGGATTACAACAAATGTTGTAATTACTAGTTTTAAATCATGTATACTATGCTGAGTGTTTAGTGTAAACAGATCATAATTCATCTCAACTATCTATTTATGTTTCTTACCAACACGACATTTTACGAGATTACGCATCATAACGTTATCGTTTACCTTCGCACCAATTCTCCTTTCACTGAGCAGAGCCTGAACGCCTCATAATGTAATCGAACAGTTTAAACAGCGATTGGTTGTTTACAATGTAACATTATCAGAGATCAGAGACTGGAATATTGGAGGATAAAAAGTAACACTTTATTTCACACTGTGATGGTTAACGTGATCATGTATAATAAATTTGGGGGGGGGGGGGGGACACGGATCGACAGGGGCCCGTGACAACAACAACAACAACGACACACTTTAGGGCAGTGGGGTCGGCCTGCTTTGTCAAACCAACAACAACAATGGATCCAGGATGCCACCCTTCAGGCGGCTCCCTCTTCCTGACGTCACGTTGCATCAGACAAGATGCAACGTTCCCCCGGTGTGATCTTTGCAGCCCACGTGTCACCGTGTTGGCAGTCCACGTGTCACCAGTCCACGTCGGAGTCATCGGTGTGGGAATAAAGCGCGTGGATGGAGAAGGTGGACAGGAGTTTCCACTTTCTTTCTTTCTTTGTTTTCCCCTCCACCGTTAAGAGTTATCAGCCACTCAAATGTCCACAACATTTCATTTATATTATAGTTGCATGTCTCTCTCTCTTATGAAAGCCCATTTCCGCCACTGTGAGGGAACAATTAGGATCCTGTAAATCGCATCTCATAATTATGATTTACAGGATCTTAATTGTTTTCCTCACAGTGGCGAAAATATGCTTTTATACTATGTATTTAGTGCCAGGATATATATACATAAACATGTATGTCCCCTTTGTCAGACATGAAAATATACGCAAATCCATATGTTGCATATTAGCCTCCTCCGGGAATGGAATCGGTCAAAAGAGTGCAACAGTTTCCGGCTTCCGCCTCTCTCACCTTCTGCACCGACAGCACCGTCTGCTCCCCGGCCAGCCTGCCCAGGTAAGTCCTCCCCTCGCCGGCCAGCTCAGCCAGGGTCTCCCGGAGCTCCTGGAGCATGCCGGAGCGACCCTCGGACACGTTCTCCCCCGACACGGACAGCAGCAGGGCGCTCAGCACGCACAGCCCGCGGAGGGCTCTCTGGTTCGGATGGCCGGACATACTGAGCGCGTGTGGCCGACCAAAAGAAAAAGAAGAAAACAACTAAACAAAGTTATGAGCGATACATGAAAAAAAGTTACTCCATCTACAGGTAAACAGTGACGGGAAGGCTGGACAGGATGTGGAGAAAAAAGAAGAAAAAAAAATGTCTGCCACCCACTGGGCTGAGTGTGCTACACGTTTCCATGACGGCCTCCCCTTCTCTATGGAAGTCTCTATGTTTTATGAAATGAGTCATACAGTCAAACATCTCTAATATTTCCGTGCAGACTTGTACTTTCGGTCATATCTCTGAGAGAGAGAGAGATTTATATAGATATATGTGTATATATATATATTCAATTCAGTTTATTTTGTATAACCCAATATCACAAATTACAAATTTGCCTCAGAGGGCTTTACAATCTGTACACATACACATCCCTGACCTTTGACCTCACAAACCTTTCAAAGGGAAACAAGTGAAGAAACCTTCTGTAGAGCAACAGAGGAGGATCCCTCTCCCTGGATGGACAGAAGCAATAGATGTCATGTGTACATAATGAACAGCATTTACAAAGTTACATAAACACATTACATGAATATGACAATGTATGAATGGACCTCCAATCCATGAAACAGAAGGAGGTATGTATATATATATATATATATATATATATATATATATATATATATACACACACACACACACACATTCATATATATACTGTGGCATCACAAGGGGACAGGTAGTGGAGGGGCGCTACAGAGTGGCCACCAGTGCAAAAACTACATCTCCCAGCCTGCCTCACCGCTCACCCAGCTGCAGCTGCTTAAGGCACCTGATTGAGGCAGGGCTGGGAGACTTAAGGGAGAGCACCTGGGAAGGAGAAAGGAGAGCGGAAGGTGAACCCACGAGCACCTGGAAGAGGACAACAAGGGAGAGGACCTCGTAGCCTGGATTCACCAGGATTGAGTTTTTGTTTGGTTAATTAACCGCTTTCTCCTCCGGGATGTTTTGTGTTATCTAACTGGACCTTTTTTTTGATACTTTGTTGTTTTTGGATGTTACCTTGCTGGTGGGATGGGAAATAAACCTGGACTTTTGTTAAATACCCTCGGACGTGCCTGTGTTCATCTCTCTCTTTGCACCGCCCCAGGCTAGCCTGTCCTAGCGACAGCCCGTGACACTACAATACACACATATCTATATTTATATATATTCCTGTTTTATCCCAACAAATGTCTTACATACTTCTGTCACACACACACATTTCCCAAAATGTGTCTCACTGGACTACAGGCTTAATTCATATATATATATATATATATATATATATATATATATATATATATATATACCATTTTATTTGTGTACAATTAACAAAAATATATCAATGAGTTAGTACAAAATTAGGGAATATGCATTTTTTAACACTGTTAACAATCTAGAAAAATAAAATCAGTCCTTATGATCATGTATACTATGTAAAATACACACATCTGTTCCAACAGCTGGGACACCGAGCAGCCTCGCTGGTGAAGCGTGAAGTCAGGTGACCTCCTCAAATGCAATGAGGTCTCTTCCTCACCGGCAAAGAGTTGTTTGCTTCCTCGCATGCAAAGTGTTTATTAAAAAAAATTCCACAGATTCCGGACCGGATGGAGGTCTGGACCCTGTATTTGGTTTATCCAGCATACTAACATTGCCAAGTGTGAACATTAATTCTTGACGATGGGAAAAACCCCATCTCAAAAGTCCACTTCCTCCCTATTTCAGGTTCAATCTTATCTCGCAGTCCTCATCAGGGGATTGAGCTAATTGAGCTAAACTACTGAGCTTCCATGTCAACCTGAACAAACACCATAAACTAAAAAAGAAAAGTTAGAAAGCGAACCTAGGGATTGCTTTTTTTCTTTTTTCTCTCTCCAATTGAATGGCGCTATATCCAATGTACGTCGGCTGTTTATTGAGCTCGCTGGCTTGATGGTAAACACTGTATATTCCCTCCAAAGAGGCAGGTTTCCTACAGTCTATGTGAGGTAGCATCACACGCTATGTAGCAGAGAAGCTCTGGCCCGGCTCTCATGTGACCTTCACACCAGAAACACCTCCTGAAAAGGTTAAATACTCCTGAATCGGACCTTTTGAACAATTCAGGTGTGTAAGCTGAAATCACTTCGGTCAGCGTTTAATGTACCTACCGCTCACGTGGCGACACAGGTGAGCTACAAGGAAGGAGGACAGACATGCAATCGACCCGGGCGCCGAGTGACCCCCGTGGCCACAGAAACGTCCTCTACTTCCTGCACACTTGGCTGCGCTTCGCATCCTTTACCGCCCCCGAAGGTTTTCTACCATTGTCAGGATCCATTTTCACATCGCACGGCCGTACTGACGTCCTGTGACGGCTTTACCGCAAGGTGGGAAACTCTCTCTCTTGTCGGTTCACGTGTCAGAAATACATTGTTCCATCCTTTAAAGCGTTTGTAAATGTGTCATATTTGAACCACTACGCAAGTGTTTTAGAGGTATTATTACTTCCATTACAATTCATTTGACTACAACTCTGTTAGTAAGTGTACAAATAATCTAATAATCGTCTCCTGGCGGACATTCATAAGCACACGAAGAAAGCAAATACTCCTCAGCTGGTGGCATTTCAGGTGGCGTTGTGGATAAGCCATACAAGTGGGAAGACAACATCAATACACATACAACAGGGGATCAGTGTCCTTTGGGGAAGAGGTCTCGATGGGAGGTGATCCAGCCCCTCAAAGGCTCGCGGTCCAGGGGTTGATCAGTTCAGGTCGGGGGGTGTGATTGACGTGGGGGTCGATGCAGCAGCTTCAGTGAAGTACTGTGAAACGCAGACGGAAAGAGTCGTTATTCATGCTAGCGCCCCCTCTCTTCCTGACAGCAGAACGCAGCCTTGTCAAATGACTTCATCACTGTGTTAAGAAACGTGCGATGCAAATAAAAGTTGGTATTGTTCAGCAAAACCTCGCGTACGGTACTTATTCAAATGAGATCACTTTTTAATTGGATGGCGAAGACTCTGATGTTCACACCATCTCGAGACACTAAATTACAAACCACCAAAAACTGTTGTTGTCCCTTCAATGTTCTTTTCAGTTTGACCTTGTAATCATATCTTAATTCCTTTACGTGTACATAGATCAAGTCTTTGATAATTCAGAGGAAAGGTTGGAGTCTTACAGCGTACTGTCCGAAGCTGTGTCTCTGCCTGAAGAGAAGGAAGCAGAGAACAGCAGAGATGGCGGTCTGGGCCAGCGTGAAGAGGAGGAGGGACGACTTCACCCCTCTGCTCAGCGTCTGTCAGAGAGCACACACACACACACACACACACACACTTTTGTTTTGGTCATAGCAACACACACACAACGCTTTCACGACTGCAGGCCCATTCCATCAGGCTGTCAGAGAGGACTGTTATTGATTCATAACTTTTTTGCCAATTCAGCAATTGTCTGTCCCAGGACGGTTCATGTCATGACTCTCATAGATGATGTCATCCTGGCTCCGCCCACTCAGACCGTCCTGCACCTGCACCAGACCAGGGGCCGCTTTAATACTTAAGTGCACTTACTAACTCTACTAAAAACCCCTGGACAAGCATATTATCCTTCTTTAACATGAGTTATTCTATAAGCACAAAATCGTCACCATACCCTGATGATTATTCTTCTTTAACAAGAGTTATTCTATAAACACAATATCTTCACCATACCCTGATGATTATTCTTCTTTAACATGAGTTATTCTATAAATACAATATCTTCACCATACCCTCATGATTATTCTTCTTTAACAAGAGTTATTCTATAAACACAATATCTTCACCATACCCTGATGATTATTCTTCTTTAACATGAGTTATTCTATAAACACAATATCTTCACCATACCCTCATGATTATTTTTCTTTAACATGAGTTATTCTTTAAACAAAATATTCTTCCCATAACTTCATGATTATCCTTGAAAATCCTTTCTTCATTTGCCAGGGTTATTTTTC
>NC_046966.1:2727129-2739629 GCF_009769545.1 Cyclopterus lumpus | reverse complement strand
GAGATCAGCAACCTGTTGCAAAAGAAGTCGGTCAGCGAGAAGGACATCCAGACGGACGGGGAGGGCAGCACCACGCCGGAGCGCCACTTCTGCAAGAGCGAGATCAGCCTGCCCATGCCCTACAACTCTGAGATCAACGCCGAGACGGGCAGGAGGCTGAGCGCGGGCCGCGACACCAACAGCCCGTGTCTGGGAATAGCGGCGAGCGCTGCCCTGAATGAGAGTAAAGGGAGGGGCGAGCAAGGGTCCCCAGCTGTAGCCAGAGTGGCTCCGCATAGAGTGGAAATTGGTGAGTGTTTGCGGTGTGTTAGGGGACACTAAATGCATCGCACCTTTGGAGAGGAGCGTTTGGAGACTTCGTATGAGACATTAAGACGTGTCATTCTCCTTTTGTGTAGGCTTTGATGCTATAGGTAAGCGACATGGTGATGGGGGTGTAATCCAATGCTTTGTCACACTAATCTGTGAGAATATTTAACATGGCCGTTTGGGGTTGATTCACTCGCATGTTCCTTGTGGCATCCTTTGCCAATTATATGCCTTTCTAAAATGCACAATGCTAACCTTTTTTAACAAGGATGAATAGTAGACTCAACTTAAAGGAACATTCATGATTATAAAGCCATGTGACCCTGATGTTATGTAGCAACCTACCAAGCGAGCGAAGCTGCAATATGATAGAGTACAGACGGATAACACTTGGTATGCAACCCAAGCTGGGTGACAGAGTTTCCTCCTGCTGTGAAGCGGCCCGTCATTCTTTGAGTGCATTAACTGATAATACTACCAGCACTACGTGGGCTTGCTTCATCCATGTGCTGCTGTGTGAGCTAGGCTGGAGGTCCGTCATCGAGATGATCTTGTCTGTCAATCCTAACGTGGGCTATAAAGGAGAACTTTAGGTGACTTATGTAACTGAGTAGCAGTAAGATGTCTGATTCTGAAGTCTTAGGGCTGCTGCAAGTACAACTACACAGTTCTTGACTGTTGGACGAGTTAAGTTAATTGGAAGTACGTTTTAATAAGATGCTTCTTTTTTGATCAGGGTCTCCAAATCTGAGACAAAAGCCCCCTCCACGAAGAGAAACCCACTTGGTAAGACACTCACAAGCCACTGCTTTCACCCTTGAATACCACCATATATGTCTATGGTATTGTCATATGCAGCCATAAATGCATTGGCACTCAAACACAGTCAAAGTTGATGGACAATGTTTAATTTGAAGATGTCGGCCGTATTATCCAACCAGAGAATTGTTTATGTTGCTGCTGTTTAAATTCCTTATGATGCTAATACAAAAAATGCACTACAGTGTATGTTCTACTGTTTTTGTACTAATTATTATTGTGTTTTTTGTGTCACAAAAGGGCTACGACTGAATTTCGTTGTGCATTCCTGTGTTGCATAATGACAATAAATTATTCTTGAATCCTGGGAAACACATCCCAAATTGATTGAGGGTGTCCGATGTGTTATAATGATGGCTAGATATGATGTCAGCTGCTCACATCTCTTCCTCTTTGCTGTACAGGGATTCCAGTTACCCAAGCCTCCAGAGCCCCCTGCTGTGGAAGCAGAGTATTACACCATTGCAGATTTCCAGTCCTCCATCTCTGATGGCATCAGTTTCCGCGGAGGACAAAAGGCTGATGTAAGAGGCCACATCTACATTGTTGTCGCTGAGATTAGACAGCCAGGCCTCATTGATTATGTCTGTCAACGTGCTCCCCAGATAGACAGGGAAGTTACAGCACTGGAGATGCGACCTTGAGATTTAGGTTTAAACGTGATGATGTCGACAGAATTCCCTTTGTGTAGACTCAGGTAGAGAGATAAAGACAACGACATGTTGAGCTGGCAATTCTAGATAGTGTGTTAACGTTTGTCTTTAATGTCTGCGCAAGACGACTGTAATAGCAGACGCAATAACAGCATGTCCCGGATCCTCTGATCTTCAAACCCCAAAACATTCCAGTGTTCAGCATGTGTGACAAATCCTAAAGAGTTAAAAACACTTTTTTAGATAGCGTCTGTCTTCCATGTCTTCCTCTGTAGGTGATAGAGAAGAACCCTGGAGGCTGGTGGTACGTGCAGATTGGTGAGATGGAGGGCTGGGCCCCCTGCTCCTACATCGACAAGCGCAAGAAGCCCAATCTCAGCCGTCGGACCAGCACCCTGACGCGGCCCAAAGTCCCACCCCCAGCTCCTCCCGTCAAAAAACAAGAGTCCGATGAGGCTCCTCCTCCCACTAACTCCGCCTCTAAAGTCTCAGCGCCGCCAAGCAGGCCTGTGTATGAGGAACCTGAATATGATATTCCTGCAATTGGATGCGAAGGTGAATCAGACACAGATTCCCTGAAGGATGAGCGAGCCCTGAATGTGAAGATCAGCAGCGTGGCCAGCGACAAGTACCGCAGCTCCCCTCCTTCCTGCAAGGCCTCCCCTCCTTCCTGCAAGGCCTCTCCTCCTGTCTGCAAGGCGTCCCCAGTGTTCACTCATCGAAGAGCTTCCTTCAGGTCTGTGGAGGAGGTCGCAAAAGAGGAGTGTGTCTATGAGAACGACGGCTTCAGGCCAGTCGGTGGTGTTGAAAGAACTTCAGTCAAAGGTTCCAGTGAGCCAAATTCTCCAAGGAGCTACCATTCGTCCACGGTTCCACGCAAACCATCCGGATCCTCGCCTCTCGCTGGTAGACCCATGAAGACCATGACGCCAGAGATGAACCGGAGAAGCCAGACCCTGGGCAGACACATAGATATCCGCTTCAGGTCGCAGGACAACAGCCCCGGCTCTTCATCAGATGAATTGAGCAGAGGCCCCAAGAAAGGCTCTGCCTTCAGCCGGAGTGTGGAGCAGAGAATAGGTCAGAGCCCCTCCACCAGGCCCAAGCCTTCTGTCAGACCTAAACCACTCCTCACTAAATCAGAGCCCCAGAGTCCTGAGAGGACGGACATCAGCTCTTTGAGACGGCAGCTGAGGCCCACAAGTCAGTATCGGCCTCATGGCCTCAAACCTACTCGTGGGGACGACTCTGAAACAGCCTCCGTCATCTCATCAGAGGACTCGATGTGTTCACGCAGCACCTCGGATCTCTCTTCTGTCTACTCCAAAGGGAGCCGCGGGGACTCAGACGTGGAAGGTCCCAATCTCTACCGTTCCCTGGATGCCTATAAGAAGGTCCAGGACTCTGAGGTCAGCTTTCCAGCCGGGGTGGAAGTTGAAGTTCTGGAGAAGCAGGAGAGCGGTTGGTGGTACATTCATTGGGGATCCGAGGAGGGCTGGGCTCCTTCGTACTACCTGGAACCTGTCAGACAAGTGGGGGATGCAGGGGGGTTGGACCTAGATAGACATGGGAGTGGTAGGAGTAAGTCCAACAGCCTGGAGAAAAACGAGCAGCACGTGTTGGCCCTCAATAACATCAATATTCAGGGTCTTAGCCAGCAGCATCAAAGCTTGAGGAGGAATACTCCGCCAATTCCTTCTAAGCCTCCTGGTGGCTTCTCGAAGCCGTCCGGGATAGTCAATGGAGGTGTACGGATGAGGAACGGGGTCCGCCAGGTGGCGGTGAGGCCTCAGTCTGTGTTTGTGACCACAACACAGCCAGCCAAGGATGCACACTACATGACAGGGTCTCTGAGGCGGAATGACTCTCTTGGCAGAAGCGATCACTATGGCTCCGGTTCTGTCACTCTCGGAGTCCGCCGAAACGCCTCCTTCAGCACCGTGCGTCCACACGTAGTTGTCGAAAGTCAGACGAGGCCTGCCGAGCGCCCCGGCCCGGGGTCCTCAGGCAGCGCATTCAGCACAAGCAATGTCCAGGACGCCCTGAGCAGAGTCAACCAACGCAACGGCATCCCCGTGTCCACAGTTCGACCCAAGCCCATAGAGAAGAGCCAGCTGATCCACAATAACCTCGGCAGGGAAGTGTACGTGTCCATCGCTGACTATCGTGGCGATGAGGAAACAATGGGATTCACTGAGGGCACCTGCCTGGAGGTGTTGGAAAGAAACCCCAATGGATGGTGGTACTGCCAGGTGCAGGACAGCCTGCTTCCCCGCAAGGGCTGGGTCCCCTCCAACTACCTAGAGCGGAAGAAATAAAACCAACCCCCCCCCCCCCCCCCCCTCCCCTCCCACCATCCCCTTTTGATGTCTTCAAGGACGTTGGTGGCATCACTCCTTAAGAATGTTACCCGCACTCTCATGTAAGCAATATGTCCTTGAAAATGTACATTTATGACCGCGTGTCAAAAGGACAGATATTTTAATCTGACTAGGAAGGACACTTTTTAGTGCTGGTTTACTAAAAATGAACACAAGGAGGAGTGTAACGATTTCAAATACTTTGGCTGGGAACGAGAGTCAGGAATGTGGGACTGGTCGTCCGCGAGTGAGGGAATTTGAAGAGGACTGTATCCGTATCTTTGAGATAGAACGTGGTGTGAATGGGAGCGATAACCTCTTAAAGAGGTTTGCATCATGTGGTTCAGATGTTACGCTCATTCACGCCCATCACTGGCGCTGATGGCCGATAAGTGCCTTTTGTATTTGGTCACCTGAACGGAGGTCTTAATGGTGGATGGCAAAACGTTGAATCAACCAAATCTTTTAGAGTGCCATAGTTCTATGATTACCACCAGGAGTGTTTCCCATAGCATATTAAAAGCTACGCTTTTGAGTGCAAACAAAGTGCAATGTTTCGATTCCCGAGGGCTGTGATTGGTCCAACACAAATTTAAGAAGAAGTGATTTAAGTGAGAATTTATTCGTTTTAAGCCATTAAGTCATTAAGTCATCAAGCAAACGAGAACATCATTCGAATTGTGTTATGTTTATATTTTAATTTTGTTTCATTGTTCGTGTTATGTCTTGTGTTTGATGCAAGTCTTAGAGAATTATTTCTGCTTTCTTGTGACATCTGTTTTCCACCAACAGCCTGGAATTGGAAAAGTTAAAGCTCCTGCCTCGTGTCACGCACTATCTGACAAATACACAGGAGGTTCTCAGCTTTCATTAATCAGCATCGTTTTATCTTAGATCCCCAAGCACAAGAAACATTTGTAGATATTAATGCTTTCAATCCCAGATATAACTATCTGGATTAACAAATGTGTACAAAAAAAAAGAAGCAAAAACAACCTGTGAAACTTGAACATGACAGTCAGATCTTTTAGTTTAGTAAACTCGGAGGTTGATCTGTAGAACACAACCATCTCATATCTGGTTAGCTAATAACCTCAAAATATGAAAAACAATTACAAAGGTTTAGGTTTACTGCAGTGATTTTGTATATATTGTTGTTTTCAGTACTGGAAATGTGGTGAAATAATTGAATCCCCTGGACATATTTGCTTAGAATTTATCCCAAAATGTGATCAAACCAAAGAGAAATGTCATTTCATTTAACTATTTATTTATGTACAAGTAATACAGTGTATTCAACAAAATGCCTAAAGGAGTTTTATGAACTGAAAGAAATCTGTACCTGGAAGCACTTGATTCATTGTCTCAAAATTACAGATCTGTGAAACCAGAAGTAAACAAGTACATTGTAATATTAGATATCGCTGTGCATTATGGGTGTTGACAGAACATAATGAAGAACACTACATAGCATAGTGTATTTTTTCACATCTTCCAAATTAATAATAATAATAATAATCCATTTAATTTATATAGCGATTTTTAAGGTACTCAAAGACAAAGACACTTTACATGTTACGTTCATACACCGTAGACACAGCTACCCAAATTATAGTTGGGTATATCATACATCCTAATATATTAATAAGTCTCATCAATCATTTAAAAGTTAAAAATAATCATCCGCAAATGCAGAAGTGAGAATTTGACATTCTGAGCTAAAAATCAAAACTTTCAAAATTCAAATGGCTGATGTTCAAGACTGCTGAAATACATTTTCTAATGAGTGGTGTGAGCTCTCTGTGCGAGTTGGAACGCTGACGTTGCATTATGTTTCTGCTGGACAGTATCACAGTATTCAACAAAGTACAATACCTGCTCAGCATATGTTTGTTTGCTCTGTGATCACACGGGGACAATAACGAGGACCGAAGTGGTTCTGTTTTGTGAGTTAGTGCACTTTAAACCTGATTTATGGTGCATTAATGTAAAGATGCAGTCAATAATACAGCATTTTATTTATTGAATACGTTTTTTGTAATTATTTAATTTCTCTCTATTCTTTTTGTCCATCACCTCAAATGAGAGGTGGAGCTCTGTCCATGACAGTGGCCATAACGAGGTTTGTAGAGACCTCTAGTGGGAGATCCGAGGTACTACATCAGGGTTTGTATCCCATCCTCGAGGCTGACCAGTGTCAGAAGAAACGCACTGCTGGTCAGTGACCAACAACTGGTTTATTTTTTTTTATCTCAGTGCAGCTAAGATATTTTTTATATTGGCAACTAATAATAATAATACTTTTTTAGTGTAAAAAAAAATAAAAGGTTCTTCTAATTTTTCCTCCATGCTGTGTGCTGCAACTTTAGCAAATCCCAGGCACTTCCTTCATCTTTATTGTGCTTTACATAATGCCGGATTTTATATATATATTTATTAAGAATAGTTTTATATTTTATCAAGGTTTACCAATAACCTTATTCCCCCACTTAAAATATAATTGCAAAGCATTGTACATATTTTCATTGTTACAAAAATTGGTACATTAGTATGCAAAAAAAGCAACCTCTAAATTATAATAATTTAGAAGAATATGTGAGATTTTTGTATCTACGATTATGATTGTAAACAAGGCACCCTCCCATCCAGACGAAGGCATTATGTAAATGTGTTCCATCACTTTGTACTTTTGGCTCCAGCACATATTATTGCATATTGCTTCTTTTTGATTGATCAGAATGTTACTGACATGTACGGGCATTGTTCTGTGAGAGGCTTACATTCAGCTGTGCAGCGTCTATCTTTAATCATGCTTTCACCTTTTTCTTTTGGACTTTTTCTTCTCTCATTCTTTATTTTTTTTACCCCAAATTCTGAAATGTAACCGCAAGGAAATGTGCAATAGATGAGAAACGCATCATGCTTCAACAGGAGAAGATCTTCCCAGTCAAACCGCCAGTCGCTTGATGGTGAGCTTTCCCCATCAAGCGTGAGCTGGATCTGAGCGAGCCCAGGTGAAAAGGCCCCGTTGGACCAACGCCGCGCGTGGCGTCTCGCCGCCTCCCGGCATTCCGACTTTTAGAACTATAGCGTGAGAGTCTCGGCTCTTCCGGGCGGTAGGACACGTGATTTGTGAATGGCGTGGCAGAACCCCTTCTGTACTGACACTACAGCCATCGGGGTCTTTCTTCACAGACGGAGAGTCAAGGGCCCATCATCAGGAGCCTCAGCGGCCCTGCTCTGAGCTGTCACGTTCGTGCCTGAATGGAATTTTGATAGTTTCCTTCTTTCTTTTTTTTGTTGTCTTCTTGTTGTTGTTGTTGTTGTTGTTTTCTTCTCCTTTATTTGGTTTGCTTTCTGGAGTGTGTCCTCTCTGCACCTACGCGATGCCTCTGGACATTTACCCACCTCCGTGGAACCGGGTCACACGTTCTCCTCACCAATCACCGCGGCGAAAGGTGACATTTGGAACCCGGGGACGGAGTAAACGAGAGCCCCTTCAGGCCCTTTGGGATCAATCCATCAGCTTCCAGGATGTACGCCAAAAAAAATAAATAGAAAGGCCTTTATTGTTCTCTTTGCCTTATCCATGTGTGACGGGTGAACTACTTACTGTATGTACAGGCCAATAAGGCTCCAGTCCACAAACCCTCTTTTAGAACACGTGAAAAGATGTTTAGGAGCCTGAAGTCACGGCTGCACAAAGTACCCGTTACACGTTACTATTCTGTAACCGTCCACATGGACCAGGGGCCTTTCAGAGCACAACCACTGCTTCTTTCATCCCCGTTCTAAAACCTCACTTCTATACTTTTTCCTTTTCATTCAATCTGGCCATTTGTTCTCAAAAGCCGCTTCTTGTTCCTTTAAACAGTCGGAGAACCACCTCCATTTGTTTTCTCTCAGAGTTAGTTAGACTGTGATGTTTGACCATCACTGTGCAGAAAGCTCTTTTCACATTCACCTGCTGGGGGGTCCATCATGTTCAGCCCCGTGTCTGTTTGTGAAGCTGACCTGGGTCCCGGCTCTTAGTTTGGTGTTTGTTGTGTTCAGACATGAGAGTCTTCTCGTCTGGCTCTCTGCATTAAAGGGAATCGTCAAACTGTTCCTTTAAGTGGTTCGTCTTCAACCAGCTCTGAAAGCTGAGCGTGAAGCCCCTTAAACTCTGTAGACCCAAACCCCCGAGCTGCTGCCCCACCGTGGTCACCTCCTCCTGGCTGCACCTCCTCCTGGCTGCACCTCCACCTGGCTGCACCTCCTCCTGGCAGCACCTCCTCCTGGCTGCACCTCCACCTGGCTGCACCTCCACCTCCACCTGGCTGCACCTCCTCCTGGCTGCACCTCCACCTGGCTGCACCTCCACCTGGCTGCACCTCCACCTCCACCTGGCTGCACCTCTTCCTGGCTGCACCTCCTCCTGGCTGTACCTCCACCTGGCTGCACCTCCACCTGGCTGCACCTCCACCTGGCTGCACCTCCTCCTGGCGGCACTGCTCTTCCTTCCTTCCTCGACACAGACAAGCAGTCTATTCCCACTGAAAAAGATTGAGAGTCTAGATGTGTGTGTGTGTGTGTGTGTGTGTGTGTGTGTGTGTGTGTGTGTGTGTGTGTTTGCACAAGTAGATGGAATTGCTTGCAGGTGCACTCGGGAGAAGAAAATGTGGGGGTCAAGGAGGGGATTTTGGGAGTGCAGGATGCAGGGAGACACGAGATGGATCAGGTAGTGGATTCTAGGAGACAAGGTGAGAGTGGCTCTGGGTTGTTAGGAGGAGAGTTGAGAGACTCTAAAAACTTTAAAGGCTTCCAACAGGCTGCCCATTTTTATCCGACCACTTCAACAGACCCTAAACCTAATGAGCTCCCCAAACCGCCATCCTCAGAAACGATGATTTCATGTGATGCAAGTTACGGAGTAACTTTTAAAACTGATCCGAAGTCTGCTCGTGGCTTCTCTCTCTTCAGATGTGCTGCAGCCCCCCGAGGGCGTGAGCCAAGTGTCATAAGGTTGTTGTGCTTTTTGAGGAATAAGACAAAAAGAAAAGAAAGTCTTCTTATTCCTCAGTTGGTTGTTGTTGTTGAGAGAAGTGGTTGAAAGTAGTGAAAGTGGAACAGGAGTTGACAGAACCAGACGAGCTTTCATTCCAAACGGAGAGAAATCCAAAAAGTGGGGGAGGAGGGAGGAGGGAGGAGGGAAGAGGGAGGAGGGAGGTTCAGTACGTGTGTGTGGGGGCGAGCGGAGGTATTTAGGGAGATGATCTTCTAGGTTCTTTTTTAATGGATGTGAAGTTGTTGTGTGAGTGAAGGAAAGTACAAAGAGCCGAGTGGAGCTGCAGAGCCCGGCTGGGAGTGAAAGCAGCGCATTAGTTCACAGGATGAACACTTTGTCACAGTCACTAGTTTGAGGATCAGCGGGAGCTGCAGGGGAAACGGCTGTCGGGGAACGAGGCACGCAGAGGCGTCTACGTGGCACCCGGTCTTTGTCCCACAAGGACACACACAAGGACACACAGGGGGACGAGGACACACACAGGGACACACACACAAGGGGACGAGGACACACACAGGGACACACACACAGGGACACACAGGGGGACGAGGACACACACAGGGACACACACACAGGGACACACAGGGGGACGAGGACACACACAGGGACACACAGGGACACACAGGGGGACGGACACACACGGGGACACAAGGACACACACAAGGACACACACGGGCACAAGGACACACACAGGGACACACACAGGGACACACAGGGGGACGGGGACACAAGGACACACACAGGGACGAGGACACACACACAAGGACACACACAGGGGGACGAGGACACACACGGGGACACAAGGACACACACAAGGACACACGGGGCGACGAGGACACACAGGGACACACAGGGGCACGAGGACACACACAGGGACACACAGGGGCACGAGGACACACACAAGGACACACAGGGTGACGAGGACACACACAGGGACACACAGGGGCACAAGGACACACACAGGGACACGAGGACACACACAAGGACACACAATGGCACGAGGACACACATAAGGACACACACAAGGACACACAGGGGCACGAGGACACACACAAGGACACACAGGGGCAAGAGGACACACAAGGACACACGGGCACGAGGACACACACAAGGACACACAGGGGCAAGAGGACACACACAAGGACACACAAGTGCTGTCCATTGTCCCCTCTGACTGAGACAGCCTGCTCGTGTGCACTCTTTTGAGCGCAGGGCATTTTCTTATCTACCGTTTCTTTTTGACAAGTCTTGTTCCTTTTTGTTTTTGTTTGTATCTTGTACATGTTTACATTGTATCTCGCATCGCCCAAAAAAGAGAAACAATATTAAATGTATTATCTCTGTTGTTTTAGAGCGACTCCTTTTCATTCGTCTCACACTCACACGAGACCCGCCTCCCGGCTCGCGGTGATGGATGGTCTGTGACAGTAATATTACAGATTGAGACATTTATCTTTATTCGCCAGATTAAGTGAGTTTAGATGCGGACGAGCAGAACAATGCAGCCGGTTATAAGAATACATATATATCAGATATGAGTTATGGGAGGAAAGGTGCGAGGCGGTTGAGGGCGATGAATGAAGACGAACGAGTTCCCGGAGCCTCCGCTTTCCTGTAACCAAACGTGTGGAGACATTCATCATGTGGCCACACCACATGATGAATGTCTCCACACCACATATGTGCTTCCACTCGTGTCCTGAAGAAGCTCCTCCTACAGCTCAAGGGCCCACAGGTCTGAGGAGGACCTGCTCCCTACGGACAAGCATGGCTCGAGTAATACATTATTATTAATATTATATGTTATGGCTATATATAAATCATAAAGATAGAGTTGTGCTTGTGTCCTGAGGAGAGCAATATTCCCTCCACTAGCAGCTAGTTAGCTCAGACATTGTTCATGTGAAAATATGAGTGCTTCAATCAGTTGTATTTTGTAAATGTTGAACCTTCAAAAAAAGAAAGAAGAAGCTATTACCTAAAGACAAACACGTTGCCTCGAGGGAGCTGGTTCGGTGAGACTGGAAACCACTCCTCAGGTCACAGATGGTCTCATCCGTCCACTGAGGAAGACCTCGAGAGGCTGCTGAACGCTCCAGAAAAAGCCGGTCAGTGGACATTTCATCCAAAGTAATCTTTTTATTATTTTATTGTAACCCTTCACGCGGTGACCATGGCAACATGTGTCCACTAGATGGCTGTCTTGAGCCAGTCTCGCTGCAGCCGTCCTTCACACAGCAGCAGACAGATCTCCATATGAATCGACGTTATGCACGTTGACGTTGAGCCTCCAACTGGAATTAAATTAAGATGGTCCCTTTCTGCACGGCATAACCAATGAGACCGGTTGAGAACATTGAAGGATGACGAACAATGGTCTGGGTTATTCATTTCCTGAGATCATCGTTTATTGTGTTCACTTTCCCGAGCCTCTCCTGTGATATGGAGGACTCACGTGTCGGCCTATTAGAGATCGATGGTCCATCGAGGAGTTCTGGAGAGACATGTGCTCGAGGAGCTTGACGGATTTATAGAGCGGCCATTGTGGTCGGAGCACTTCTACAGTTTAGGGTGCAGGTATTTCCACTGATCTCCTAATCCCCTACCGGTCACCGTGAAGCCCCCCAGCAGCTGTGGCCGGGACAGAGGCAGCACATGATGTAACAGAGGGCCCCCACCACCACTGTGTTTCACACAGACCTCAAAGGCTACAGCCGTTTCAGGCCAACTCACACATTGTACTTTCTTTAGGTGTCTGTGTCAAAGGTCAAGTGCATGC
This sequence comes from Cyclopterus lumpus, assembly GCF_009769545.1. Classification (NCBI taxonomy): domain Eukaryota; kingdom Metazoa; phylum Chordata; class Actinopteri; order Perciformes; family Cyclopteridae; genus Cyclopterus; species Cyclopterus lumpus. Next base: position 2,727,662 of record NC_046966.1, on the reverse strand, counting down.
GAGCATGGTTAACACTCCATTTAGGGTGTCCGTTGATCCACCAGCAAAGAAGGAGCACCGTGTGAAGTGGAGGCAATGGAGCAACTGGTTGAAGCAGATGCTCACATCGTCATGTGATGAGACAAAGACTCACATCGTCATGTAATAGGAGACAAAGACTCACATCGTCATGTAATAGGAGACAAAGACTCACATCGTCATGTAATAGGAGACAAAGACTCACATAGTTATGTGATGGGAGACAAAGACTCACATCGTCATGTGATGGGAGACAAAGACTCACATAGTTATGTGATGGGAGACAAAGACTCACATCGTCATGTAATGGGAGACAAAGACTCACATCGTCATGTAATGAGACAAAGACTCACATCGTCATGTAATAGGAGACAAAGACTCACATCGTCATGTGATGGGAGACAAAGACTCACATCGTCATGTAATGGGAGACAAAGACTCACATCGTCATGTAATGGGAGACAAAGACTCACATCGTCATGTAATGGGAGACAAAGACTCACATCGTCATGTAA
>NC_046966.1:2687129-2722129 GCF_009769545.1 Cyclopterus lumpus | reverse complement strand
AAAACGACATCATCAGAGTGAATGAAGTGAAGGTAAATGGCGACTTGATAATCAGGCTGAGAACAGGATGTTGTTTATTCAGGTTTATGTCGGGCGCTATGTTGAAAAAACACATTTACATAACAGCGCTGTGTGACCAAACACGTTCTGACATCCAGCTGCAGTGGCAGTGGGACCATGATGTGCTGGCTATTGTTCCTAACTGCTGCAGGATGACATCTGCTCACCGTCCCATAATGGTTTGTATTACGACCCCCCCTGTGGGGGGACTGATGCTGAGCCTCTGCAGCGGCATCTCCTCATATCCGGGTGTACCTACCCCCTAGCGAGCTGCAGTACGCGGCGGAGCACAGGCCTCCGCTCAGCACCGGATCGGAGCTGCCACTGCCCAGGGCGCTGGGCGGAGAGGAGGAGGCGCTGGGCGTGTGTGGAGAGGAGGACGGCGAGCTGGGGTTCGACGAGGCCCGCGGATCCCCGAGGTGTGTGGAACCTAGTCGGAGCAGATGAAGGGAGGGGAAGAGAGGTTTGATTTGATCAGAACTCCAATTCCTTCAGTAACCAGCATATTGTCTTACTGGTGACTATTGCAATAGTCAGAATATGATCCATGCAGGCTGACCGACATGGTGACAGGATGTAACAACAACAAATAGCACAGAGAAGGAAATGAGGCCTGAGAGCGGTGGAGAACACTGGAAGCCAAATAAGAAGACCTCATCCATGGAGTGCTCTCTAAGCAGGTTAATCATGACTTTTTTATAAATAAAGTGGCATATAAAGTGACATAAAGGCACAAGACATTACAGCTAATAGGTCTTCTCATATACGGCTGCTCTTGTTTTCCTTTTGTTTCTTTGTTGGTCCACAAAATAAATACAAACAACGAACCAGAGCACGATTGTATTATCCCAGCGTTGCTTTTAATGTCGCGAGAGAGCCGAGAGAGAAAAGGACTGCTCACACAGATTGGAACGCTCCATCAGTGTGCACATATTCATCACTCCTTTTACTTGTTGTTTTAGAGAGTGTATTTTAAAGCAGTGCTCCATCCGTTCCCCATTCCACCTCGACGCCGCGGTCGTGGGAAACAAATGGAAATTCCGAGAACAAGTTGAGGCAACACGTGTTGAAATGCCTGCGACGGCTCGACAGACAGGTCGGGCCGTTCCAGGCTGCCAGATGACAGACGGCCTTCAAAGTCACCGACATGTGGCATGGGAAGCGGCACTCATCAATATCTACATATGAGGAATGGATGAATCGACGGTGCGCAGCGTGAAAAGCGGTCAATCGCTCGTTCTCATTTGGGTCGTGGACTAATTTCTGTCTGGCAGCCCGGCGGATGAAGAGAAGCGAGTTGGTTTAGACGGTAAAACGCTGCACATGTCTCTCAGCTGATGGGAGACCAACACACAGATCTGGAGGTGGAGTAAATGTTGGACTACAAACTTATCAGGTGGCCAGAAACTCATCCCCGGTTGAATGCTAATGTGTCTCTTTGTGAACACATTACACGCAGCTTTAAAATGTCCATTTTGCCCAAAAGGACAGTATCATCAGGGGTGCTTTATCCTAATAATAGAATATGCCAGTAGGTGCCTGATTTTCAAGGATTTTCTTTTGCCATTTGTGCCTAGACCAACAGTGCAGGGCGCTCCGAGTCAACAGTTCAGAAATAACACTGTAATATGAAGGAAAAAGAAAAATATAAAAGAAAACACTATACAGAAGGGTGGTACTATGTACAAGGACAAGAGAGGTGCTAATATGTACAGTTTGGGATACAGTTTTAAATGATATAGTTTTAAGTAATAATATGTCACATATTGCACATGATAAGTGTAGTGAGGTATAGTGTTGGGTCCTTGGACATATTTCAATGGTTTTGTGGGAAGAAGCTGTTGAAAAGCGTGTTCTGTGAGTGATGATGCCGTCGCTCTGCTGTGATGTCACTATACTTGTGGTATGCTCTGTCTTCTGGAATAACTTTCTATAGTGTACCATCACAGATAGGCCAGCGCCACCCAAATAGCCAACAAATTAAGATGTAAATGAGCCGTCTGGTAGAGCAAGCGTGTAATCGCCAACTAAGAATTCCCATCAACTGCTTTGCTGCGTCTCGGCGTGACTGCAGATAACTTTAATTACCTTCCCTGAAGCTCGCCGTCAGAAAATAGCGCACGAACAACCGCATTAGAAGTCAGCTGCTGTGTGCTCAGTCCTATTCCAGGACCTGCTTTGTTTCAGTGGGGAACCTTCCATTCTCCTGGAGTCTCCATCAACACTGACCGGTAACGCCATGACCAATGTCCCAGCAGCCTCTCTGCTGCCATCTGCGCCAGCAGTCTGATCAATGCAACGGATGCCCGGGGGTCAGGGGACCATTTTTTCGACGGTGCCAAACAATAATGGAGTCACTGGAATTCAGAGCAAATCGATTGTGTAATGCAATAGCTCATAAAGAGCTGCTCGTGACTCTTCACCTCGTGTCTCAGTGTGTCTTGTTTGCATACCGGGGGTTGCCCCACTGCTCCTGGAGTGTGTGTGTGTATATGATGTGTGTATGATCGCTGCAGTGTGTGACGTGATGCAACGGGTCATCTGGAGCGCCGTAGCGAACACACTGCTCTGCCCACAGCCTATGAATAGACACGAGACAAGTAGAAGCAAAGGCGACGCCTGTTTCAGGCCCGTTTCCCTCTAGTAAGAGCCACAGCGGTTCCTAAATCGTCGCCTCATACCGGTGCCAGGAGGTCCACGTGTCCTCGAGCTTTAAACACGTTGTTATTGTTGTAAAAGTTCATGGTTTGAGTTCAAATGAGTGTGTTTGTTACATGAATAAGCAACATATTCACTTAGTTACTCTTTTTACACGGGACATGACTAGCAGTCTCCTGGGTGAAACTCTTGTGTTAAACTACGTCGCCTTGTGCTAAATGTAAAAATACAGATCTTAATATGCTGCTTGTACAAACAGCCTATATGTTTTTAGTCTCATTTTAAACTACACCAGTTACTTGTCAAGACCAAAATGATGTCTCATGTTGAATCTCTTGTATTACAGCTCGAAACCGAGTGAACGCTGAGATCGTGGAAAGTGTCAAACTCACTAAAAAAAAGTTTAGCCAGATTATCTAAACCACTTCGTTTAGTAAAGACATGGAATGCGAAGGAGTGATATAGATAGACACCATGTAGGCTCTGGTAGGGTAGAGACCTGTCAATCACCTTGTTGCCCCGCCATAAAGCATACTCTGCTTTATGGTCTGTTTGACCATAATTTACTAAATGAACATCATGCTGTATTGAAGAAGACTTCAAACTAGAGATGGAGATTGTCGGCTTGTTTCTGACACAGCCCCAACCACCAGAAATGGGGTTTCTTGTTGTTGTTGTTGTTGCTATTTTAGCATACTGAAAGGTTCCCTACAAAAAGAACAGCGAGACACAACTCACACTCTGTCACTCTACAAGGTGCTACTGCACTGCTCATGTTTCACCTTCCATCGGATTAGTCTGATCACCCTGCAGCCGAGCCCTCTTTCTCTCCTCTCTCTCCCTCCCTCTCTTTGTCCATCTCTCCCTGTTAATCCCCCTGGCAGGCGAGCGCCTCCCACCCGGGGCAGCTGAGGCAGATCTGTGCTGCCGCGCCCTGATCCCGCCGCTACATCAAACCGACCTGTGTGAACAGCTGCCTGCCCGACGCCACCGCTGCTAACTACTTCAGCCGTGCTTCTATCTTTAGCATCCACGGGAGGTATGCAGAGTATGTGACGAGGGAGGTGGGTGGCGCTGTGGGGTGGAGGACGGTGGAGGGCCGGGGGGCTTAGCGCACGCATGTGTGCAGCAGGATCAAGGCCTCCAGGCTCGTGCGAGCCACAGATTTGGGTCACTTTTTACAACCTATTGGGAGGGAAGGGGTTAAAAGACTTAACACGCCCCAGAAAGAACGAAGGGAGAAGAGTGGAAGGACCCAGAGCAAACATTTCAATTGGGTGGCGGCTCATTTCATTGCAGAGGCTCTCTTGTTCTGAGGAATCGGGACAAATGTGGCTCAGATCGGATGAGAGGAAAGCAGCTCTGAGAATAGCCGTCTAAGGTCACGGCTTACCACTGCTGCACACAACGTTAAGAGTCTCCTCTGTCTGCGTGAAAGATATTATCTTCAGAGACAAAAAGGGCTGTTTTGGAAGGGAGGATCCTTGAGCTGTTAATAGCTGCAGGGAGGGGAGTGCGTTTGCTTCCATACTCATGTGTGAACGCTTGTTTACATGCAGTAAGACGTCTCTGAACTTTAACGAGACACGCACCCCTCACTTCTCAGTGAATTCATCTTTTGTGTCAGCAGCGATGCTTGTAGGCCGGTAACTGCCATCAGTGTCTGAGGCTCCTTTATAGTGTATGATACTGAAAAGATTTTGTTCAGCAACATTATCTTTTCTTCTTTTTTAAGCCTGAATACGATGAGCAGAAGTAAAAAGCTAACGTTGGTCTATAAAGGAACTCCACGGCGGTCACATGACCTCAGGCCTCCACCACTGAGCTGAAGGAGGACTATGTTCTAGTGAGTCGGCTCATTAGAACATACTGAGATCCATGTTTGGTTTCTTTAAATCAGAGAACAACACGTTCACATCTCCTCCGCGTGCTCAACACAGACCTGATTTCAGGCCTGAGGGAACAGGAAGCGTAAATAGTAACTTACACGGAGGGCAGCACAGACAACCATTCGAGGAGCACACTGCGTCACATGATCAGGCTCCTTCATTAGAGATGTGTGCATGTGTACAAGTCTGTGGGATGGCTACATGTGTGACAACGGAGGGGGTAGAAACCAAGAGGTGGGGAGCACCAAAGAGGACCAACATTATTTTAAAAAAAACTAGTTAATTTGAGAGAGAAGACAGCAGCCAAGATGACAGGAGGAGGAGGAGGAGGAGGAGGAGAGAGGAGCGAGGCCTGTGCGGTGCACGAGGATGTGGGTGGTGAGACGTTTCACTCGAGCATGAACGCGCTGACATTTTAATGGAATCTATAATACATGTGAAGTGGGTCAATGCATGGGTGTCCTACTTCCACACCACGAGGCACAAGGTCCCTTTCCAAGCCCGCCTCTCCAGGTTCAACCGTCAGCTGGCCTCTTTGGCACCGTCACACACTCACGCCAGATATTTAGAAAATAGAGAGAAATGCTGCGCGGCATGCAGTCAATGAGCTGGTGCATCCTGCTGGGGTGAAACTAGGAGTGACATGTCTTTAGCATGGAGAGCTCAGAAGAACACTGATCTGGATATATAATGATCCGCATATAAAAAGGTGCATTTTAGCCCCCTATATATATATCCAGCTGAAGGTCAGCGTGTTGCACGTTGCACATCACAGAATAGATGGAGTTCTTTGATCTGCAAATGGTTTCTGAGGCACAGTGACACACACTATGCATGTGCATATATTTATATATAACGAGATAGACACCTACATTGAACAGAATAGTTCAAAGACAGAATATGTGTTCACAAGGAAAAAGTAAGTCTTACTTCCACAACCATTACTGCCAATAGAACTACTGCACTATTGATTTCACCCACCATCATTACCCTGTCCGAGCACTCCTGGCTGACCCGAGCTAACCTGATGCATCTGTTTGAGTATGTTCCCATTAGAAAGGTCCATTACTTCATGCTTTGTTAGAAGTGAGGCCTCTGTGATGACTGCCTTACGTTGCCCTCCTGAAGGCAGCAGCCCACTGCGAGAGCCGAGCTGTCGGCTTTAACATCCCTCACTCCGGGTGGAAGGTATGGCTCATTCAGCTCCACAAAGCCAAACTGCTCTCCAGTCAACACGACGCAATAGATCAAGAGCTGCAAGAGACAGATAAGAGATGCTTCCTAATTCGAAGCAGCTGGAAAGTAAAGATGATTCGCCCCTCAGTGGGAATTCTTAGACCTGCTGGAGATGTGCCTCCGACCAGTTTCATTGTTCTGCGTTTCCTGCATTGTTGTGCTGCCAAGGCTCTCTGGCTTCACTGATGTTGGTGGAAATGTATACAGAACAGGTGATGTCTCTGAGACAAGCACAGGATCCAGACGTTTAGTATTTTTGCAACGGAAAAGAAGGTGATTGTTTGCTTTGATAAAAGATGAAACACAAGAACAGAAAAGGACGGATGATGATGTGAATGTTGAAGTACGCGGTGGATTAACAGGAGTCGTGGCCCTCATGAGCTAAAAGTCGACTGAAACAAAAAAGACAACAATGAAACGCTTTCCTCCTCTCTCCCACTGCTCCACTGAATGTCATTGGACCCAACTGGAACATACCACCTGCCCGGGTAAGTACAGGGGGAGCTGAACCCAGCAAGCTTCCACATCACACTGAATAATGAACACACCATTATTAAGATGTCCAAGTTGCTGCTCACATCTCACTCCATCTATGGACACCCATCCATACCAATGACAAGACAGCATATTATACACTGTCATTTCCTGCAGGACTAGCTCACCTGTCCTCCTCCATCCTAACAGAGCCCAGCCCCTCCCTGCTGAGAGGACACAATGAGACAAACCCGTTACCACTGTTACCTTGATCAGTTGATCAGCTGATCTACCACAACATGCCGGACAGAACAACAACCCATGAAAACAGAGCACCTGGAGTCATTTACGCACATCAACGGAAACACTGGAATGAAATGAAGGATGGAGCAGACTCCTGCTCCCCATGGTGGGATCAGTGGGGGAAAGAGTTGATCCCTCCACACAGCTCCTGTGTAGTGAAGCTCACTCATTGGATTGACGTGGTTCACAGTCACTTTGCCGTCGCTTGCTGTTAAGTGGGTCGAGCTAACAAAGGGCAACATTAGCCCTTAGTGAGCCGAGTGGATCCCCTTGTGTCACACGCAAAGAGCCTGGTTTGAAATAGGGCGACGCGATATGAGGACAATATGCCATAATAATGGTATTACTGCTGAAATGCAACAAATTGCTTGTTGAACTAGAAGAAAATAAATAATTTCCAGAGTAGTTTTATCGAACATTGAACGGAACACAAAAGGTACCAATACAAAAAGATTGATGTTTGCATTATTACATTACATGTCATTTAGCTGACGCTTTTATCCAAAGCGACTTACAATAAGTGCATTAAACCATGAGTCCAAACTCAGAACAACAAGAATCAAGCAAGTACAATTTCTTCAATAACGTCAAACTACAAAGTGCTATCAGTAAGAGACATTTAAGTGCTACTAAAGTGCTAAAAAACAAAGTGCTATCGGTAAGGGACATTTAAGTGCTACCTTCTGAGTGAGAAGGGGTCGTATTCTCCTGATGTTGTACAGCATGAACCTACAGGAGCGTGTTATTGTGGTAATGTTGGCAGTCAGGGAGAGTTGACTGTCGAGTGTCACACCGAGGTTCCTGGTAGTCGGAGTCAAAGCCAGCACTGAGTTGTTGAAGTTAATAGTCAGGTCGTGGGTGGGAGAGCCTTTTCCTGGAAGGAGGAGAAGTTCAGTCTTGTCCGGGTTAATTTTCAGGTGGTGAGCGGACATCCACTGAGAGATGTCAGTCAGACAGGCAGAGATTATAAAGTAAAATGTTCTCTAAAAGGTTCCCTTCCAACTATCTCATATAATCCCAATATCGCAGTTTTTCACAAGGTGTTTATTTTGCACATTTACAAGTTGATCACAGTGACAATTACAAAAATATATAAAACTAAGGAGGTCACGATACCAGAAACTCGGCAGTCGATACCAACACCTCCATTCTTGATACCACAGTTACAAAACTAAAACAATGAATGTACTTCAACATCCAGCACACCGGGTTTTGAACATTAAACACATCATAGTGAGGTTATAATGGAGCGTCTCTCAACCCGTGCGAGTGCAGTCACGTTCTCAGAATCTTGGCATCGACTCCAAAGCACTGGTTCTCGTGACTCGTCTCTAGACGTTTAAATCCTTTGGACAAGAGAAAGGTCTGAAGATGTCTGAAGATGTCTGAAGATGTCTGAAGATGTCTTCAGCGTCCGTCTCTCTATGTTGAGCGAAAGCTTCTGTTGTTCCCCTCTCAACTCTTTTAACCTCTGCTTTCCTTTTCCGCTGCCGTCACTGAAGAACCGCAGGATGTATTTATAGATGCCTCTTCCTCCGCAGACTAACACGTGAGACACCTTCGGAAGGCCGGTGCACTCGTGTGCCTCCTCACCGCTGCATCAGTGGAAAGGCAGCCCCCACAGCTGAACGTGCCACTTTGCATTACACGCGTGCCTTGTTGTCGTCACCGGGTGGATGTATACAATTTAGCATTAATGGGATTTTGACGACTTTCTTTGGCAGATGTGGGAACAAATGTCACTCAGAATGTCATACATGTCACTCAGAATGTGCCACACACACACACACACACACACACACACACGCACACGCAAAGTGTCCACCCGCTGAGACATCTCGTCAGCCCTGCTGTGTAGCCCCCTTCAGCCTCTCTCCACCTCTGTTCGCACTTCCTGTTTCCCATCTTCCCGGGTCGTGGCGGAGCATCCACTTTTCTCCCCGATCCTATGAGTGTGTTGTAGATGCTTCCTGTCTGTAAATATTGTGACCCCCCCCCTCGCTGCCGGTCATGACCCCCCACGGCTGTAATTTCCAAAACGGGGAGGCGCGGTTGGTTTGCCTCGATTGGCATCCTGTCAGAGCGATCAACACTTAGCGTGAATAGATTTTCAACCACAGGAAGTAAATTAATTCTGCACATAGCTCAGAGGTGTCAGCAGCCGTGTGCCCAGCCAAATGAAGATCGATATCCTGATCTGTAGGTTCCTGACCCGAGACACTTCGCTGGGCTGAAAGGATTGTTTTTTTTCCACCATAAATTACTCTTTCAAGTGGGATTATTCACAAGATAAAGCATGCGGTCAAAGAACAAAGAGCTCATTACTCCCTTTAAGAAACTCACATAACACAACGCTCAAACCTTTCCATCCGGGATACTTGTTTGTTGTCTTTTAAAATGCTCAGCAACACTTTACTTTAAGCCATATTTAGCTTTTATAAGCAGTAATATTTTATAAATGGTTTATAACGAACTATCATGTAACATCGTGTAAGCAGATATGAGTACATTTGTAAGTGTATTCATGGACAGTACGTGTCAATTATTCTGCTCTGAAGACACATTTTATATTATCATATACATCTCTGTTTATACACTTGCCTCCACATATCCATATGCAGCCTTTTCTCTTAACAAGGACATTTCTAGACAACAAACACTGCACTGTCAATTATGTTTGAGGCAAAGGGAGGAGGCCCGGGTGGATGGACGGGTCAAACACAGGACTTTCATCGAGGAGACTCCTGTTTGTGCCTGTGTGAAACCTAGTCAACGTTTACCTATTTTGATTGATGTCTATAACTTAAAAGGTCCATGTAGGATATAGAGGGATCTATTAGCATAAATGGAATACAATATTCATAACTATGCTGGGGTGAAAGTAGTTCTTGGCGGTACTACTACCCCAACCTCCGTCGCTTCCTTTTGTTCTCCTCCAATCTTAATCATCCTATGTATGTTATTATGTTGGTAGGATGAGGGTTAGATGCTGGATGTGCCATAGAATCATTTCTGAATGTTGACAGAACTTTCAAAATCATAATATTTAGTTTAGTTTCTACAGGAGCCTAGAAGGGACAAACCCAACGCTGACGTTTGTATGTTATGTTCAGGCTACTTTAGCTCTCTGCATGCTTGGGAAGGGAGGGGTACGAGGGGTGTTCGGTAGGATGCAATCTGCAACCTTCCCACTAGATGGCACTGAATCCTAGACACTTCACCTTTAAATATAAAAAAAACGGCGACTGTAATCTAGAAAGCAGTTTAGTTGTACGGCGTCGCCATACCCGACCCGTGTGGTCGTGTCCGTGGTCAACCTGCATGTGCTTTTTTAAACCGCAGTTCTTTGGCGGATGTTTACAAAAGTGAGTCATGTTCAACTCTTTGGTTGGTTTCTGGTGCTAGAACGTTTAAAGAGGCACTCTGATATCTTTACACATGAAGGTCAGCGCGCTCTTCACAAAGAACACCGACTGGCCCGTGAAAACAGTTGTATAATATCTTGAATGTGTGAAAATAAACCTGATGATGTCATCAGAGGTATGTTGGCTTGGAAACTACAAATCTATCACAGAGAGTGAGGTCTGACCGACACCTGCTTGTTCAGGCTGATATGAACATGCGGGAGTTAAAATAAATAAATACATAAACAAGTTATCTTAAATTATAATTGTTTTTATTACTGGGACCAGGTGACAAACGTTTTACAAAGTAAACAATCTCGTTGGTGGACAAACCATGTTAAAGGGGATCTTTCTCTAAATGTCCTTAAAACTGTTTGGTCTTCCTGTACTGTAATTTCTCGTTAGTTGTCGACCGACACATGGACAGACGCCGGTACACCTGCCAAGCTGGTATATCGTGTCGATTTATTTGTGGAGCTCTCACAGACAGCCTGACAAACCGCGGCCACCGAGTTTAAAAGGTCTCCCGGAGAGAAGCTATTGGTTGCTTTCAGGGGAGGTGTAGATGCTGCGTTTCTGTCGTTAGTGGAAACTCCTTCCACACAACATTAAACACTAACAGTGAAGTTATGAAATATACAAAATCGTTGAGAAAAAAAGAAAAACTTGTTGATTGATGCATATTTTTTCATGTTGGGCGCGGCGGCGGATTGGCTCCCATAGCGGGCCGGTGGGTGCAACTGGATGGACCCAAAATAGAATCCAGCATCTTTTGACCTTTGCATCTTAGCCTCTCCTGAATCGCTTTGAGTGCAATACTAAATCACTCCAGTACCCGTTATATTTTTGCCAAACTCCCTAGTATCTAATGTGACTACATGTGGTGCTCACTTACCCAGAATCCTCAGCTGAGTCACAGCCCCATGGAGACCGAAGAACATCCAGAGTGGGCGGGAGTTGTCCACACACACCTGCATGCCCACATTGGTGCCGTTGTGGCTGAGGAGGACCTCCCCCTCCTGGTTGACCAAGAAGCCCAGGATGTCACTGCTTTGGAGAAGCGTTGGAACCCGACACACCGCCCAAAACTCCTTCCTGTCCACCAGAGCCTCTGGATTGTAGGGCAGATCGCTGGGGCGCAGCACCGCCGGGTCGCAGGACGTCACGCCGTACGACAATGAGCCCGAGCGCGCCGGGCTGGACTTGGTGACCTTGATGAAGACGGTCTCCCCGGTGCGCAGGGGCCGGTTGGTGAAGACCAGAGTGCGTTCCTCCCGTGCGTGCTCGGATCGCGCCACCGTCTGCTCGTCCAGCGTCTTGATGTGGGCGCCGCGCAGCTGGTGGAAGTGGAGGTCGCTCTCCAGGGCGGATGGCAGCAGAGAGGACTGCTGGGAGTTGAGGGAGTTCTGCGGTATGGGGCAGGTGGAGGACGAGGAGGCAGAGGCCAGGTGGAGGGTGTGGCGGTGGGAGTGATTGTGGCCGTTGCTGCTGTCCTCCTGCTGCAGGTTGAGGTCACACAGGCTGACGGACAGACGGGAGTCGTCAGCTTCCCGTCGGAGGGAAGAGGAGCGCACTGTGGTGAAGGAGCGCGGGCGGAGGCAGTCGGGAGGAACAATCTCACTGTCTGGAAAGAGAAGGAGACGGAGAGAGAACTTAATAGTGGTCGTACTGGGTTTTTGCCTCAGACATGTGGCAGTGATGTTTGCAGTCAGCCGAATCCCTGAATTGTGAGCAAACAATTCTCATAAGAATTGAATCTGAAAGCTTCTCTGACATCAAGATAATGAAAAGAAAGAGCAATTTGACTTCAGCTGCACAGGTCGAGTGCGATGTAGGGTAGCTCTAATTACTCAGTGTGTCCAAAGGTAGAGACCTTTGGACACACTGAGTAATTAGAGCTACCCTACATCGCACTCGACATTGAAATAGTCCCATATCTGCACACGGCTGAATCATCTACTGCACACAAGAAGATGCTGCATGGTGTCAGTTAGCGAGGAGCAAATGGCTTTCCTCAAACCAAATGAAACGCGTGTGTGGATGTGCATGTGTGAGTGTGTGTGTGTGCGTTTGTGTCAGTTGCATTCCTTGCAATCCGTAGTACGGTATTAGTCTACAGCGAGCCATTAATGTCATCTAATACATGTCTCTAATAGTAAGAGTGGCGCTCACATGCACACGAATACACACACACACGATGACTCCACTGATGAGGCTCAACACAGCGCTTAAAATAACACCTCTGAATATGCTCTCCCTTTCTGAGCCCCCCCCTGCCGTCCTGACAGAGACCCCCGCTCACTATAAGAATGGGAGTGGGCCGCCCCACTGGAGGTTATGGAGAGACTGAAGAGACCCTCCTTAGCCAAAACAAGAGGTGCAGGGGAGAAATTGAGACAAAGGGGGGGGGGGGGGGGGGGGGGGGGGTTGTGCACATAGTAATTTATAGTGTGTTGTTCTTCATAAAAACAAACGATTCAAATGATGAAAAGCAAATCAAATATTGTATTTGTATGGATTAAAACAAATCTTGACAGATCATAAATTCCGTACAGAAGCCCTCGGAGGTAAATTTGTAATTTGAGATTCTGGGCTATACAAAATAAACTGAATTTAATTGAAATTCACATTTAATATCTATTTATGTTGCTGTGAAACATCTTCTTCAAACAACTGGATCTATTCAAGTTTCTCACCAACACGACATTTTATGTGAATACATGATAACGTTATCATTTACCTTCGACCAATACTCAGAGCCTGAACGCATCATAATGTAACCGAACAGAACCTTCGTTATTCTGTCAGTTTAAACACAGATTGGTTGTTTACAATGTAACATCATCGGAGACTAGAAAAATACACTGTAAAGCTAACGCAGAGTCGCGTCAGCCGTCAATTCACGTTAGCTGCTAACCCAGAGCACAATGCTTTGCGATTCACGTGTAATGGAACTAAGGCCCTGTAATCGTGCCAATTGATTTTTCAGAGAGGCATAAAACGGAGGGGTGCCTTTGGCACACGGGGCAGCTCCCACAGAATGCTAATCAACCGCTAAACACCTCAGCGCTCAGCACTTAACTGTGCGTCCCAGAGGCTAACAGGTGACTAGAGCAACCAGCTGGGGTTTCATCTACTATTCCCTCTGCTGGGAGACGGTGGGCTGTGGGAATGAACACAGCCTGGCGACGTATGGCTGTTAAGTCGCCATTGAACTACTCAATCTACCATTTCCTGATTTTATGCCATTTCTACAGACAGAGAGATACACTGGCTGAGGGGAGTCCTTTAATGAAGGAGAGAGAGCTCCGGGAAGGCCTCTCAGAGAGCAGCAGGCATGCTAACTGCTCAGCCGCACAACTGATTGGGATGCCGTGCCGGCGGCGGCCCGCTCTCTCCGATTTATTGGGGGATTTGAATTCCATGACCAAACCAAACTGTATGTGTGTGGGTGTTCCAAAGACGGATTCCTCGGCTGCCCATCACTCCATCCTAAATTGGATTACGGAGGGACAGATTTTGTTTGGACGACCGGAGCTGCTGAGGGGAGGATTACATGTCGTGGGGATAACAGCGGATGGGAGGGAGAACAGAGCGGAGAGCTGGAGTCAGTCAAATCTATGTGCGCATCATTCTGATGGGTTCCATTTTCCAAAAAAGCTTTTATGGGTTTATGATTCTTTTTTTTATTTTTTTTTACATCCTATCCCTTTTCCTCTTCCTTCCTCACTTTTCAAAGAGAAGTCATTTCAATGTGCCATGTGTTCTTTTGCTACTTTATTCATCAAAGGCTGGGGAGATGGAGGCCCTGTATGTGTTGTTCGCCCCCAGGACAGAAGCACTGGAGAACATTTACAATGCATTTGAAAAAGCTTGTGTATGAGTGTGTGTGTGTGTGTGTGTGCTCTCGAGTGTGTATGTTTGTGAGCTCACCAGCTGCTGCTTGCTAACCGTGGTGCACCTGCGTTTTTAGCAGATACAATTCTTTTGTCTTATTGGTCCCTTTCAAATCCGCCACTCACAGATGCTCCCTCCCATTGGCCAAGGCCAGAATTCTGCACTTCGAAAGCAGCATTAAACGGTGTGTGTGCGTGTGTGTGTGTGTGTGTGTCTCATGTAAGAGGACATTGTAATGAGGCCATGGAAGATGCAGCTGCGGACACAGTGATCCTGGGAGGGGAAAGGGGGGGGGGGGGGGGGGGGTTGGGGTGGGTTCATCACCTGATTCTTCACTTTTGATTACATTTCAAACCAAATGTAAGACCTGTTGAACTGAACCATTCATTCGTGGAGCGTGAGAGTAATGGGTCAGCCCATTTGGAAGGCCTTTTTTCCTCTCTCTGGATTTGACTTGAATAATTAAGCACCTGTTGGACTAATTCATCGTAAATGCATGGGCAGGGGGGATGCCAGTGAGTGTCTTGGCCCTAACTGGCATTAGCTGACGCTGTAAATGTTTTTGATTAGGGAATAGCCACAAAGCAGGCGAGCTAATGCCATGCCTGGGGAAGTGGATCGAGGCACAGGGTGGCTTAGTGGCTTTGCTAGCCTGAGCAGACGGAACTCACAAAGGGTTTGAGCCGGGGGGGTTTTTACTTCATCTCACGAACACAATCTATCTCACAGGGCTTATCTTTATCCATTGGCTCCGGAGGGTTTCATCAGATGTCGGCAAAGGTGGAGAGAAAGAGAGGTTGGTACTAGGAAGAGGGAAAAAAGAGGTAGAGGGGAGGTTCTTGGAAGAGACAACCAGACATGAGGACAGAAGGTGCAAAGGGAACTGTTCGGATCAGCTAGGAAGGCAGAGGCTAGAGAAAGGATATCCAGGGAGATTTGAGCTATGAACAGTGCAGGGGAGTCAGGGAGACCAAAGAGGCAGCGCACAGCTCAGAGACCGACCAAGCGAGTGAGAGGACGAGACATAAAACGGCAGAGAGAGAGAGAGAGAGAGAGAGAGAGAGAGAGAGGGGTGGTAGAGAAGAGACATGGAGTCAGAGGGGTCTTTGTGCTAGATGTTTGGGATGTTCTTTATTCCCTGGCGTTGGCCCAATCCCTCGTCCTGATCGGGCTGGGCAGCTTTGAACCCGGGGCTTTTGGAAAGAGCAGCAGGCTCCCGGGGCGACACATGGCCATAACAAAGAGTCAGGCAAAATGCCCGGTAAGTCACAAAAGCTCTGTCCCTTAGGTCATCGGCAGAATCCAGCATGTGCCTGCCCCCTCCTCCCCCCTAAGCCCTCCCTTTCTCTGCCAATCAGCATACCAGGCCCTCAGCGTTAATAACCTCCATCATAAGGTTCTTATATTCAAGCCTCCCTGTTTTATTCCTGTGCTCAAGCAGAAAAGGCTGATTTGAGGTTGAGTATTTATCGACCCCCTGAACATATGCATGTCCACCCCTTTGCTATCATTCATTTTCTTCAGGTTACTTCCCTTTTTTCCTCCTGAAAGGTTTTTTTGGGAGTTTTTCCTGATCCGATGTGAGGTCCTGGGACAGGGATGTCGTATGTGTACAGATTGTAAAGCCCTCTGAGGATAATTTGTAATTTTGGGCTATACAAAAGAAACTGAATTGAATTCATATTTATAGGTGACTGGTTGGACTCCTAAAGCTAATTCACAATGGATCTAACATTATATTTGAGAACGAAAGACTTTTTGGCATTTCAGTTTGAAAAATTACTGAAACGATTAATTGGTTATCAAAAAGAAGTACACACAGAGATGAGGAAAAACAGAGAACAATACGTACAGTACATCTTGACGTGTTACCTCTAGCTTACCCCATTAAAAAGTGATCTGCTAATGACTTCTGAGACCTCTTCTTCAAAGAGCTATTTAGTGACCTGGGGGTACAGTAACTTCAACATCTAAATTCCAAATCAAACAAATCCAGTTTATTCTTCTTGGAGCTCTCTGACCAACATGCGTCATAAATCATACGAAGCCAACTGAAGCCAAGGAACACACCTTTGCTAAATTTGCTTTGTTTGTGACCTTGAGGTTTTTACGACACTAACCTACATTTCTGAAATGAGTACAGAAAAAGGCAGATTTACGGCATCTTTTCTGCTTCGCGTGTTGTTGTTGGGGGGTCTGTGTGAAGCATCAGGACTTGTCCAAATGGGGTGCTATTAACTGCGAGGCTGAGTCCTGCCAAGTCAAACACCAGTGCAAGTCAAGTGCGTGTGATAATCAAATCATCATTTCACTGGAAAGTAATGGGTTTCTGCCAGAAGTATGGGAACCCTGGTCTGTCTCTCTCCGCTGGATAATACAACACATGTTTCTAATAGACCTCTGTCATTCCAGATGACTTTATATGTTCCTGGAGTCCTCGGAGTGGAGCCAGAGCATCGTACGGAGAGAGCCGAGGTGCAGCCAGTGACCAAAAGGGAAGAAAAAAAAAAAAAAAGAGTTCTTCAGAAGGTCTTTTCTTGCAAATATTCTTTGTATTGCATCCTAAAAAAAAAAAGCTGCTATATTTTCTTAATTCTACAAGCGTAGAAGGAAGTAACGTTTAAAAAGTGTTTGTTTCTCTGAACACTTTGGGACTTAAGATATGCAGTACATTTTTAATGGTAATTAGTATCCGCGTAGCCGTGGGCTAAAGAAAACAGCTTCAAATGACGTAGGAAGGGAAAACCAAATGATTCCACTGATGAAGGTTGTGCTAATCCCCTCACACGCTCCTGTTCCCTCAACCCACTTCTATGTACTTTACACCAGGGCTCACTAATAGGTGGTCCAACCGATAGATAATTGAGAGTTATTACGTTTGGGTGGAGCGCTTCATTTCAGCCTCTACAACACTCGTTCAGCGGTCCAGGTAACACAGCGACCAATTACATGCTTTGTAAATCACATCACGTGATGCTACTCAGCCAATCAAATGTGTGTATTCCGATAAGGCTTGAGCGACTCTTACAAGTTTATTATTCCTACGGACAGTTTAAAACCAGTATGTCTCATATGTTTAGAGCAGTGGCGATTATTAAAAACGGCAATGTGAAGAGACAAAGCACACATCTCTTGAGCAAACATACCCACTCAAATCCGGCACAGAAATTAAACAATCTAAGAGCCCGATATGATCAGAATCCTAATACATTAAGTCGCTGCCCAACAATGATGTTAATGGAGGATAGACTTAAACAAGTGGCTTCAATAACCAGAGATAAAGTGGATTTCTTGGTAAACATCACGTCACACCTGAATTAACTGAAATTAAAGCTGCAGGCTAATTTATTATTTTTAAAGGGTTCTGCCATGTTATTTATGCTTACATCAAATGGTGTGTTGAAATATTCAAATGCAACATTTTAGAAGTGGTCTACATTTATACGGCATGCAAAAAACTGCATGAGATCACCATGCTCTATATACATGCCCACTGCGTGAGACATGTTGCTACCCATACAACCCATGTTCATTCACACATCTTGAACAGAGGTCAATGAACCCCCCCACCCCTTTCCAAAATGTAGCCTAACTTTGGAACGTTACTCAGGGCCCTTCCAGACAAGCTACCATGGCGTGGTTGGAACCAATAGATGCCTTACTGTAGGCCGAGGACGCCAGCATCCAACGAGAGTTCAAGACATTAATCCAAACTTCACATGTCATCAATACGTTAATATGATAATGCTCTACAGCTGGATTTCATTGAGATGCTAATCATGCATGCATGACTAGCATCTCAACCCGCGCTCACTCACCAGGACTCCAGCAACGCAGCTTGGTCTAGCGCTCCTCTGCATCAGACTGCGACGCACATTTAGCATGTGACCGCGATGCATTCACCTCCAGCATCCCTTAGCTTAAAGAGCGAGATAGTCCACACAGGGCGGGCTGGACGGGAGGTGGGTGGGACAAACAAAACTGGAGACCGATGTTCGTTTCCATTGCGGAGCCAAAAGTGTGTTGGGATAATAATGAAGCCTGTGAGGGTTTGTAAAAGGACTGTTGAAGCTCCACATGTAGAACAGTAAACGTCTTCATCCATCAAGCCTTCACACATTGTTTTCCTCTCACTGAAGCTTCCAGGATTAGTTATCTTTTTCACCTGGCTCACATCTGTCATCTTTATACAAAAGCACATTGCTACAATCGGTGTTCTGCGCACTAAACAAGGCACGGTGACATGAAAATGGTAAATGATACTTGCTTTAACACTACGTGTCATCATTCACACCCATTCATACACTGATGGGAGCTACCATGCATTCACACCCATTCACACACACACACACACACCGCAGGAACAACCTACGGGAGTGTCTTGCACACATTGACGTGGACTAGCGGAGCCGGGGATTCGAACCCCGCTCTACCACTGAACCGCAGACGACCCTACATAAAAGAGATATATATATATATTGTCATTATATTGTCATATATATATGCAGACATACATCAAAGTAAGAGCACATGTGTCAGATTATGCATGTGAGAAACCTGCATTGTATTTTCTGGTTGATTTTGAAAAAGAAATGTCAACAACTGTTCTGTCAATCACGTAGAGCCGTGGTTCTCAAACTGTGGGGCGCGCCCCTCTAGTGGGGCGCAGTGGTATTACAGGTGGGGCGCAGGAGGAAATGCAGAAAGACCTTTATTGAGAACTTCACATATTACACAAGTTCAAAGTACACAGACATAACACCAAGTCATTAATAAATACATGTTGAAATGCCTGTACCTTCCTGTACATGTTTACGTTACGCCGTTAACAGGTTACGCCTGCGCATGCGAGACGGCCAAGATCATTGGCGTTTTGACAAAAATCTCCGTGAGATCGGCTTTTCTGCTGTTGTCCTTCAAAACAAAAGCTCAACATTGAGCATGAATTTTTAAACGGGCATGAATTGCGGGCTCATTGCAGCCACTAATGCTAATACAACTTGAGACATATCTGCACTAATTGTGTTTTGCACAGGTTGCACGTTATTGTTTTGAAAATGTATTCAGTGTAAAACTCTTTATTGCCAAATTGTTGAACTTTTTTGAACTAGTTTTTCACAGGTTGCACTTATTGTTATTATATTGAAAAGATATCTAGTGCAAAACAGGTTAATTGCAGTACCAATAAGCTATTTCTTTGCCAGTGTGCTTTTTAGCACATATATAAAACTTTATTTGCATTGTTCTAACAAAGTGATTGCACATTTGGTTTACTTGAAAGTGGTTGCAATTTTTTTTTTTTTACAGATGGAGGAGTCACAAAAAGTTATTTCAATAAAAAGTCATCATAGACCATTTTGTTGGGGTGGTGGGGCATTAAGTGGGGCGCGACAGAAAAAGTTTGAGAACCACTGAGTGACTCTCGAGTGACAGCAATCACTGTTGCTTCCTGATGGTGCAACGGGACCTCATTCTCCTGTTAAGACCGACAGTTTCATTCAGACCATCACCTGAGGACAACCTCTCATAACATAGCAGACTTCAGAGTTTCCACCACACAGTGTGAATGCAGTTTTCTCTGATGGACCACAGAGACAGCCTCTTCCAGAACACTATGTTTCTGTATGAACTAAATTAACTGCTGCATTCTTTCAGTTTGACAGCCGGACTTGCAATCCCCTTCTCTGAATCAGCCTGGTTGAAAGGTGTTAGTGGCCTCAAGGCTTTGCAATCAGACTGTATTCCCCCATTCTTCAGGGAAGTCCCACACTGGGCCCCTCTTGATTAAAGCTCCACTGTGACTGACTCATACAATCGTGAGTCCTGCTGGCTTTACAACAGCTGGAATTACTCAGTAACTCAGCCGCCTCCCCGATGTCAAGTAAAGTTCTTCTTTGCGCATGACGTGTACGTATGTGTGTGTGTGTGTGTGTGTGTGTGTGTGTGTGTGTATCCAAATGCGAGGGGGCGCCAGCCTCGGGCACTGGGGTGTAAATTAAACAACCTTTTTTCTGGCTTGTTGGATTTCAAGCCTGTGGGGACAGCTTCAGTCTGCCCCAAAGATTACCCTGCCAAACCGCCGCAATATCCTATTTGCCCCATTCAAGGCCAGGTGCAGTCAATCTCCTGCTACCTGAGGCCCCTGAACAGAGACATCACCGCGCCCGGACCTTTCCTTTGTGGCACGAGCTTAGAAACACGGATGTGTTCAAGTATTCCGGACTCTCTTCATGGGTTACTCTGTGGAGAAAACTAATCACATCTTACCCCAAGAAAGTGAAATCAGAACCTTCTTTCCCCTTTATCAGTAAACGTTATTACAGAAGCAACCATTTGACATTCGCCCGGCTCGTTTGGCATCAATGGATTCATTCCAACGTTCATACGATAGGGCTACCATCCTAAAAACTGAAACCTGCCCCACAGCCTTCAAAAGACAGTTGTCTAATGTTAACGCTAGTCAGATGATCCACTATCCTATGAGGGTTCAAAGTAGGCCAAGTAAACCAAGGACTGCCTCTGACTGGATCACCATGCCTTTTCTCCTACGCAGAGTCTAATGTAACCATCAGCTATGGGTCCATTTTCACTTTAGGATTAAGGATAAAGTATGTTAGGAATAGGCCTTCCAGTATGCCGCATTTTCAGTTTTGGACAATTTCTCGTAAAAGAGCGTTCCTTGCTTTTGCAATGCGTTACTTGTACATTCTTAATTCTTATCAAAACAAGACGTTCTCCAAAATGGAGTCTTGTGTGCGCCCACATTTTGTTGGATGCCACACCATTTGTTCTGTCTCAGCTTCATATGCACGATGGAAGATGGGAGGGGACACTCAATTACACTAAATTGCTGTCATCATGCTCAGAGGGGTGTGAAACCACAAACTCACTCCTGCCCCCTCCTCCTCTCTTGTTCCTGCTATGTATGATATATCACCCTGGTGAATCCTTCGTGGTGGATTATCACATGATACGACTCCCATTTCAATCTTTCTACATCAAAGCTGCTCCAAATGTCGCCCGCGGTAGTCCTTCGCTCTTTTACTTCTGCTCTGACCTCAGAACTGCCTCAGGATGCTGAACAGATGATCTAAAGACACAAAGTCACAATGCAAAGCATTCGCTCTGAACATGTGCTTGGATATGAAAAAATACATAAACTGGCTATAATCAATATTTTCATATTAACAATTTCACCCCCCCACCTCCAACACAAAGAACAGATGATGTTTTTTGTCACCAGAGGTTTTTTCAAAAGGGATGTTGAAGGGTAGAAGTAGAGGGGGAGCACATCACACTGAATAATGAACACACCATTAAGATAAGATGTCTGAGTTGCTGCCAACATCTCGTATTATGGGGTGGATCAGCGGAAGAGCGGGGCGTCCTTCGATCCCCGGCTTTGCTGGTCCACGTCGACGTGTCCTTGGGCAAGACACTCAACCCCAATTTGGGTGAGTGAATGGGTATGAATGTTAGTTAGTCCTGATGGGCAAGGTGGCACATTGCATGGTAGCCCCTCCCATCAGTGTATGCATGTTAGTTAGTCCTGATGGGCAGGTGGCACATTGCATGGTAGCCCCTCCCATCAGTATGAATGGGTATGAATGGATGAATGACGACAAGTAGTGTTAAAGAGCTGGTCGGAAGACTAGAAAACTCCTTTCAATGAGGAAATACTCTCCAGTTCCTCCAGCGATGTACAAGTACAAGTCCATTTACATCCGAGTCTATCTATGGACAACCATCCATATCTAAATACTCTTCTTCATTTGATTAATGAATGACAAGCAACCAGGTCCTCCGTTTCATGGAGGACAGGGCGTGGTTTTCACACCTTGTTTTATTGCATTTTCCAATTCCATAGTGCGAGTGAGCTGACAATACACAGGAGCCACGCACTAATATGGGCAATGTAATGCAACAGCTGGAAGGAGAAGCACATCAAGTGGTATGAAGACGGCTGTGTGTGTAGAACTATCTCTGCTGAACAGAGACTACCAGAGACTTCCCCCCCACACCGTTTACATTATGAAAGACCTACATACACGAGCTGTTCAAAATGGCTTTGAGTGAGAAACTTAATCCACCATAGAATTATAATTCATGCTTTATAGAGCGAAGATTATAGTATTTCCAAGGAGGCATAATCTCACTCGCTGCAGAAAAACACTGATATGGAGAGAATAGAAATGTTATTGATCCAACGGGAGAAAATCACATTGGCAAAGAATAGAGATTTTGAGGGAGGATGTCATAAAAAGAGCTACATTAAAGTGAAAGCATTTATAACAGAATCTTTAGTTCTGAGTTGGCCATTTTTGACCATTTCTATTGTTATAAGTGCTCCCTGCAGAGCTGCGGGTTTATTTGAGAATCCGAGGCTAGGAAAAGGAAAAACAGCTCCTCAAATGCCAGATAAAATAAGGAAGAGAGGAAGGCCTCAGATGTGGAAGCCCAAGGGCTTATCCGAGGATGGGGAAAGGTTCATGGAGCGTTGCGCCCGGAAACGTGATGCACAGAGCTGACACAATTGGCCATTCAGCCTCACAAAGAGCCATGTCTAGTCTGGTTGGAGTATTTCTATCTCGACCTTCGGTAGCGTTCCACCCCTCTGAACAGGCCCCTGTTTGTGGGGGCAGATGTCAGTCAGTTGGCCCCCTGAGCAACATGAGCCGCTCTGTCGGCGGCCCTGCATATGGTCTGACTGTAAAAAGACAGTAGGAATGACTTAAGTAGGACTAAGGAGAAGCCCAGTTTGGGTGCTTGGAGCAGAGTTTCAAAGAGGTCTCAGAACGACGAGTTACAGAGACTTCAATCAGAGCAGACCTTGGGGTGGTAAGCCTGAATAGTGGGTCTCCGCTACCATTTTCTGTGTGTCACATTATCTGACATCCATCTGCTAACAGTAATCCATTAGGTTAGATACATTCAGCAACAGGACTTTGAGCTATGAACCAACACCAACACAGGGGGGGAACACACAGAATGTGGGCTCCCTCATACTCAAGAGACTCTAAACATCCACCCCCACGAAGATACCGATCAACGCAGAGGACAGAATTCTAATATCTATGAGCCACGTGACCACTGGTCTATTTTCACAACAGCAGAGGGATGACATCACTGAATCTCCCGGGAAAAGAAATGCGTGTCCACATTCTCTGACATCAAAGCCTCGGCCATACGATCCTGGGCTATGCATGTTAAGCTGCCCAGCGTGGCTTGATAATGCACAGCAGCCCCCCCTCGCTGCTTTTGTGTAAACATGGGGGCCAAATATTGGCCAGATATAGATAGCCTTTGTTCATTGTTGTTCCATTGCATCATGGAAGGCTTTACTGTCCACAAAAACAGGAAGGGTAACCTCCAGAAAGGACTGTTTATTTGCCATCTGTAGAGAAAAACATCTGAAGGCCTTTAAAAACTGCACAAAGAAAAAAACAAGACGTGACAGTCGAACAATTATCAGAATTACAGATGCTTTAGCAAGACTGTTTGATTGTCCACTAGTCATATGCAGAACACTTACACACAAGATTACACTGGGAGGACACCAGTTGACATATCATTAGCTAAAAACACGGTATCAAGTAGACCGCAGTTTTGCACTCGACACCTCTGCTGAGGAGATTCAGGAGCACCCCGGGGTCGAGTTAGCTCACCTCTAACCTTCAGTGTACCTCAACGAGATGGTTTGTTTCACACAACCATCTGATATGCCGTCATTGTGTGGAAAAGGGCAGGCACTAGGTAGGGCGACCGTGGCTTAGTGGTAGAAGATTGGTGGTTTGGTCAGTACTGATGTGGACCTTGCCATCAGTGGCAGGAGTAGGGTCAGTGTATCAATGGGTGCCTGACATGGAGTGTGAAGGTTCTTTGAGTGGTCAGAAGACAAGAAAACTTCTTTCAATGAGGAAATAACGTCCAGTTCTGTAGAACTTATAACACTAACCTCTTCAGGAGCCGCCATTGTTGTTAGCAACCAACAGCCTCCTTTCCATGTCATCTCACACACACCTAAGCCACGCCCCTAGCTGCCTGTAGCTCCTCACAGGAAGCTGATTGGTCCAGAAAAAAACACATTACTTGAAACCTGACAAGATGGATTGTGGCGTGACCCGTGATATTGTGAGAATCCAGCTGCCGTGTAAAATGATTAAATTGCACTGCATCCACTTTCTATACACCATATGTTTGTAGTATGGTGTTTTTGATAGTTTTCACAGTAAAGCTCAAGTTTTGTATTAATGTGAAAATTTCGGAAAATTATAATAAAGTGAAACCAAATTTCAAAGAATATATATTGGGGCAGGCTGGGCGAGTCTCCCTGAAGCTTTCCAAATAAAAACGTTTTTTACATGAATTATTTCAGTCCAGCTGAATGTAATCACAGAAAGTAGCTGCCGGGAATGGTGATTGTGGCGAATAGCGATCTACATCTGTGGCAACGTTCCGGATGGATCTCTATAATCATCCTTGCACAATTCTCAGATGTGTGGCGCTGACATCCACTGCGGTCTTATAAGTTTATAAGGAAACTCAAAAGGCTAAATGCAATGGCGGATTATCCTGTGGAAGATCCTGTGTGAAGATTGCAAGTCATTTCACTTTGATGGTCAACCATATTTATTGAACCTGTGAATTTGCAGCGCTTAGCAACATTTTTGCCCCGCAGAATTTCTGCTTCACCTCCTCAAAAATCAAGTGGAAGAAAAGGCAGAGGCCGGCTAGACCAAACGGTCAGCCCTCCATGCAGTAAGAAAAAGTGATCACAACATGTAGCTTTGTGAGGGTTTACAATATGTGTCACCCACCAGCTTTCAACACTAGCATCAGTTACTCCGAATGACTGACAAAAGTCTGGACCATGACATTATCATATTCTTTTCTTTACTCTGTTAAATAGTATTCTGGCAAACTTGTTCACATTTTAGTTTACTCTAATCTGTTAATCCATCTATCACAAACTCCTTTGTTTGTATGGGCCCCCCTGAGGGTCTGGGTCCCAGATGCAGTTGCCCTCGTTCCCCATTTGGTAATTCAGCTCTGCATTTGATGCTTCTTCAACCATCTTACCTAGCAGCTGCACTCCTCGGGTCAGACCGTAAACATCAATGATGGCCCAGAGGGGATCGGCTGTGCGGACTCCACTGAAGAACAGCATGGGACTGGACTCGTTAATGCGGTAGAAGACCCTGCCCTTCTTGTCGACCCAAAAGGCAATAATGTTGCCCTCGTTGGCAAACTCCTCAGGCAGGGCCTTGGCCCAGAAGCCACTCTGGGCCACCAGGTCGGGGCAGGCGTACTTGGGCAGGTTGTCTGGGTTTATCCTGGATGGGTCTTTGGCGGTGAAGCCCAGACGTAGAGCCCCGCTCCAGCAACACTGCTTTTTAGTAATCTGAGGAGAAGAGAACCATATGTGGCTTTATTGGTATTATTTGGAAAATTATTTCCTAGAATTTTGATCAAAGTAGAGACTGCTATTTGACATGAGGCTGTGTATCACCCCCAACTCTCAACTTCTACATAATAATCACTGTGTAGTTGAATCTTCACTGACAAACTCCACATATTAAGTGTTAAACCTAAAATATAAAAATGGTACAATCATTTAGTCCGTTTTAAGCTCCCAGACTTACCTTGAGGCGGACTTGCTCATACAGCGCCATGGGCCTGTTGCTGAAAGTGATGGCATTGCAAAAACTGGCCTGCCTCTTGACTGTTTTCTGGGCGAGGTCCATGACGATTTGGGACCCCTTGGCGTTTGGATGAAAGAGCAGTGGGCTGATGGGAAGAGGCCTGCCAACGCTGCCGCACTGGATAGGCAGGCATCTCTTGGGTTTGTGGTGGCATCGATGGGACGTGGACGGGAACGGGCCACCCAGGGAGTCTGAGCCAGACAGAGACAAAAGAAGGACAAAGCACAGAGACAGTTGAGCTTTACTGTGAAACACAAATGTCCTCATGAGGAGCAGCAGGTCAGGTTTGGTCACTGTATTCAGGGTCTGATGTTTTTGTTTCAAATTTGATGAAAAGCTTTACATCACAGAAAATAACCACATAATCTAAGATTCCTGAGTTCTTGTATTTGGGTTCTTTGTTGATTATTTGCGAGCATGGAGCAATAAGCTAATCAGCCATAATCACATGCAGGGTGCAAAGCAAATCTCCATGCAGGTCTACATGTCTAAGTAATTAATGCTCCTGGGTTATTCACATACAGAACTGTTCCCAGACCAATGGCCCTTTTGAATGTGATATGATGGTCCATGTCGATTGTGAACCGTTCATTTGGACACCTGTCGGTTTGTTGGATCCAACCATGCACCCTGACCTCCGCCTGAAGCCGACTGAGCGCCTCATACTGACGTGGATGGGTTTACATTGAAGTTAGGTTTGTCTCATACAGACACTGAAGGGTGCCTCTTTACACACACCACATGCATATTAATAACAAGATCCTTTTCTTAGCTAAATTCAAACTGAGATTAGGACATTATTCTTGTATAAAAGAAAGCGGTCCAATAAATAATTTGCAGAGGAAGGCTCGACTGACTTGATAATTGAAGCATCCAGATGATGTGTGGGTGGGAGTGGCTGAGGGGGTATGAATCAACATGCACTGGAGCGAGCATAGATTTTCCAGAGCTGGTAACTGCCAGATTAAAATTGATGAGTTAGTATTCCAAAAGCCAGCTGAACATCATTCTAAGATGTTAAATGATTTCCAGAAGTTTCAGTATTTGTGTTTGAACATCCCACAATTTGGTGGTGAAGTGGTTTCATTTGATTTTTTTGTTTCTCTTGTCTGGCCTACTCTGGTCTTACATCAGTTAGTCATTTCTGAGTCAAAGCGCTACATGTTTCCCAGCTGTGTTGCATTATGGACCATTCAAGCTACTGTCAGTGGAGAAATTTGAATGTCTGTCTCTTCTTTGATTGGTTTCTCCCTGGCAAGAAACAAACTCCAGCTCCTCAAATCAGAGGAACTGATGCATCAGCATAAACATCATCAAAACCCGATGTTTACCCTGATTTATCAGTTACTTGATTTGTTTTTATCCAATCAAACTTTGGTCTGCTATGCTGAACACATTTTAACACCACGTTTCAACACCTATCTATGGGAACTAGAATCATCACCTCGCACTGTCCATCCAAAGATTGCCATCACTTCAATCAAACGGAAATTTGTGTCAGGATTATCGTTTGAATTCTTGAGTTATGGCCAAAAATAATTTCTTTTGCAAGGTCAACGTGACTTTTGACCACCCAAATCTGTTCAGTTCGTCCTCCAGTTGACGATAGAGACCGATTTGAAGAAATTCCCTGCAGGCGTTCGTGAGGCGTAGCGTTCACGAGAATGGACGGACGACCTGGTCACATAATGACCATCAGAAATATGTATTGATTATGTAGGTTTTCTTATAATACAGTATTACAGTGTGGAACAGAGGGGAATGAAGTTTCATTACCACCAATGTCCCCGATCAAATATAAATGGCTAGATTTGAAAATGTCAAAGTAGAATTATAGTAAATATACAGTGTCCGGTGGACTCGCTCTATATCCACTATCATAATCAACGAGCACTGTCTGACTAACAAACAGAAGAAAGCCAGCACGGTGGCAGCAGCAGATGTCTTGTTGAGTCCTGATAAGACCGTGCAGCTTTATGTTTCTCTTTTGTCTCCGTCCTCTCCCTCTCATCTGTGTTCATCAAGTAATGCCCAGTCTAGTTTTTGCCCCTGTACGCGTCCACCGCTCAATATGGCCACAAACTACGAGCTGCTGAGGCCTTTTGTCTTAGGCGCAGCCACAGGAGAGCAGTTGTTGAATGTGGTGCACATGGTAGTGGGCAGATTGAGCTGAATGCATTACTGGGCTCTAAAGGGGCGCAGCTGCTGGAGAGGGAACAGGCTATGTGTAAATTCACGTTCCTTAGCAACCCCATGCATCTAAAAAGGTCTTGATCAGCGCACTCTTTCATTCTGCAGCTCACAGCTAGGATACAACAGATGTCTTTTGTTTACTCAGACACAACATGATATTTATGGTGTCAGATTGTAGCTATTTACAATGACGCTTGAGCGTGGTTTCTGGGTGTCCATTCAAACAAAAAGGGGAATATCAGTTCACAGAGCAAAGAGAACATGCTACTGGATTTCTACCGTTCTGAAAGGTCTCCCCAGCCTTTTACCAAATATCTTCACTAACAACACATCCTTAAAGACACCACATCTTTGCAGGTATTTGCATGTGCAGGTCAATGAGAGGACATACTGATTCATACCCTGTAACAAAATGGGTCCACTGCAGAGCAGCTACAGCAGATTAAATGGGATTTAGGTGTCTTCAACTGCTCCGTGACATTTTGACCCTTCCTAAATTGACATGGTGGAGGAAGTGTGTGTCTATTTTTAAACTAAATTACACTTACAGTAAAAACAACCCTACTGTCTCACTCTCGCCACTCCCAACCTATTTTCCAGTTGCTGCAGTGAGATGTTGTTTCAGCTAAAAAAAGTTAGCAATACACCAGTGAGCATTTGGGGCAATTAGTACAGGTCTATTCAATTGATCCTTGACCTGGCTGGTACTCCTGTCCTTATAATGGAGCCCACACTGACACCATCTGCACTCCCTGAAGAAATATTTGCTAATTTCTGGAAAAAAACAACGCCAAGATGATTACATTTGACATTTAAATGCTTAGCCTTTTTTAAATTTGGTCTTTCTTTAAAAAACGTTCACTGATTCAGCATCTAAAGACACACTTCTGTCTCCACAGCAAATTAGGTTTAGGCAACAAACACTCCGCTAGGCTCGTGAGATCCGATTGGTCAAATCGATTAATGTTTTTTCAATTTCATTTTATTGACTATAAAACACTTTATCCCACAGAGCAGTTCAGCTGTTAAAGATTCAATGTGTACACTTAAATCCCATGTTGCAGTTTGAAGTTATTAGACGGACCAAAGCAGCCTCGAGCCCACCGGCTGGTCTCGGTCCTCCAATTACATCAGCAACACAAATCCTAGAGTATATGCTCCTTTCCACAGAGCCAGATATGTGACCCCCTTGGTGTAAACAGCTTGAAAATGACTTCTGTTAACATCAATCCCATATCTGCCTCTTCAAAAAAAAAAGTGCTATCTGTGAAAAAAGCAGTTTAAAACAGCCTCACAGGAGCCATTTGCTATAGGTCAAGAAGGCGTTATTATGGAGCAACAGAGTACAAAGCCTGTATTCCTCTGCCCCAGAGAGTAGAAGTCTTTCTCCCACTACTGCCAACACCACACAGGGGTGTGTGCAGATAATACCCATCTTACGCCAACCAACATCTCTGTGGAGCAGTAAACTAACCTACCATTTCAGAGGTGAGCTGTGTGTGTGTGTGTGTTTATTTATCTAGAGTTGTGTAGTTGTTACTCACCAACAATCACCCGCGTGGTTTACCATGCAAATAGGATTTTTTATAAGTGGGAGAAAACTATTTAAATATTTCCTGTAACAGCAATTCTCCAAATTAATTGGTTTACATCAGGTTACAGTTAAGCTGTATCATGTGGATTCAGGTAAAATATCATTCGCAAATAATCAAATGTTTGATATTCGGTTTTTTTAAAACATGTGCGATACTTTTTGTGATTAAATGCACCGTAACACTTGCAGGGTGTGGTGGGCTGAAAAAGAGTACTAAATATCTTTAGAACATGGCTGTCGTCATGCACTGTTCATGCTCATACCTACAACAGATAAAGCACTAATTTGTTCATATTCATAGTCTTAATTACCTTTACTTTGTTGAGAGTAGGTTACGCCCCGTCATAAGTTACCTGACAAACAGGCTTATTTCACGTCATAAGTTACCTGACAAACAGACGTATTTCACGTCATAAGTTACCTGACAAACAGGCTTATTTCACGTCATAAGTTACCTGACAAACAGACTTATTTCACGTCATAAGTTACCTGACAAACAGGCTTATTTCACGTCATAAGTTACCTGACAAACAGGCTTATTTCACGTCATAAGTTACCTGACAAACAGACGTATTTCACGTCATAAGTTACCTGACAAACAGGCTTATTTCACGTCATAAGTTACCTGACAAACAGACGTATTTCACATCATAAGTTACCTGACAAACAGACGTATTTCACGTCATAAGTTACCTGACAAACAGGCTTATTTCACGTCATAAGTTACCTGACAAACAGACGTATTTCACATCATAAGTTACCTGACAAACAGACGTATTTCACATCATAAGTTACCTGACAAACAGGCAACATGCTCTTGTGCAGGCTAAAACATTCAGTCACAACAGCAGAAGCACTTATGAAGCACAGGTAGCCCACATAGCAACCCACTCCCTCTTCTTGTTACCATGTACAGTCCAGTTAACACTCTTCATAGGAGAACACACACACACAGACACACACAGACACACACACAGACACACACAGACACACACACACACATATATTTAAGCTATTTTAGGAATAAGCAGGCATGCTGGCTCGTGTTGGGTGTTACATAAAATAACAAATGATTACCATGATTGTTGTAGATCCATCTCCAAACATAGTTGCATTATTCTAAAACCATGTGGACTCTTGTGCTTGAACACTAATGCAGTTCCCTCTAGAAATAAGAATGGAATCGTCACCATCTCATGAAGGTAAAGGCATGAATTTCTTTCCAGCGTAAGTTCCTCTTTAGTTCTTTATTTGATGTTGCTCTCCGTAGACCCGGACAGCGCCATTTACAACGCCACAACGAGCCTGGGGGCCAATGACAAACAGCATCTTAATGATGTTTACATAGAAGTGTCTGGGTGATGTATTCAATACCACTGACTCGTGACAAAAACGGCATTCCAGCCTGATGTAACAGCGGCTGTGAAATGAATCACGCAATAACAGCCGCCATTAATCACACACACACACATCACCATTTAGGCTTTACGCGCCTTATAGATATGTTGCCTTTTACATGGTGGTTACCGGGGAATTACATTTCCTGGTCCTCCTGATCTCCGCTCATATGGACGTGACGGACGCCACGGGCCCGGTGTGTGAAACCCAACCGTCTGTGTGGCTCAATGACAGGGAGGTGACCGCTGCGGCAGAGACAGTAACTGTAGCTGCTGCTCTACCTGGGGGCACGCACCAGGAACTCATTACGGCTCATCACTCAGTTTTGTTGGTGGTAACCAAAGGACCTGGTGTGCTGCTAGGCAACATCACGACAAATCTATTGGTTCAGGGTTGATGATGACTTGTGTCCATGGTAATTGGGGGGTAATAAGGCTGACGTGCAAAGTCTTCAATCATTAACCCTGACTTTGTCTTGATGATGCAAATTGTATCTGTTGTCCAGTAGCGGATTGGGTTTACAAAGACATTTTCATGATTTCACAAATGTTCTGCCACAGATCACAGCCCTTTCATACGTCCATTAGATCTGTTGCTGAGGCGCAGACAAACATGTTATGTGTCTGGTATGAGAATACCAGACAGGGTTGGACAACAATATCTATTTTTTTTGCAATTGGCTGAATGCTGGTTGTTTTTTGGGGTGGATTTTGGACATTTTATTTCGTGAATTGTCTGCCTCCAAAGAACGAGCGAGAGACAGGATCGTCAGGGAGAGACAGACTAAAACATACCATGAACTATGGGTATCAGAATCAGAAACTTTTAATAGCCAAGTAGGTTTACACCTACAAGGAACTTAGCGTGGTGGGTGGTGCAATATGAGTATGAGCAGTAGAAACTAACTTCAAGAATATCTCTAGTTCCCTGCCCTGTGCTTGTCCTTCTGCAGGGACACACTATCAATATTTCACACCGTGTTGACCTGGCAGTGAAAGGTGAGACAGCAGAGATGATGAATTCTGGAGTACGTCCCCTACCAGTCTTGCTGCTGTTACCGCATTCTCTTTACGAGCGGGAATACACAACGTTATCAATAAGTAATGATATCCAAAGGCCACATACAGTGAGGCACAATGTAATCCAATGATGCCTCTCTGGCGGCGAAAGAGAGCCGGCTGGTGGAGAGGCGTAATGATATGCAGTGTGCAGGAAGTCACCATGTGGGTTAGTCTACCCCGGGTTTGTCGACTGGGGCTGCACCATTATGCCCAAAATAATTGTTTCAATCACGATTATTCATCTGGATTATTCATTGCACGGGCGACATTCGTTCATTGTACTTTCGCGTTGGAACAAACGGAGCGGCGCCTTTACGTCCCGGTCGTGCTACATCCTCTTTTCAGGCTCACGACTTGAATCAGGAATGACTCAGACAGACGTTTGTGGAAGTGATGTCACAGCTCGACAACAAGTCTTGGGGTTTAATTAAAAGGCATTTATTGTTGTTTTTATTTATATTTGCAATTGAATAAGAACCCTTTTCTTAAAGGTTTGGTGTGTTTGTTATCCTGAGGGATTAATTAATATATATATATATATATATATATATACACACACATACATACCAAATATAAAACTGAATACCTAAGTAAAATCTTTGGGTCCAATAAAATTCAGTGCCTTTTTGTTTAACCATAAATATTGCGATTCATACTCGATTAATTGTGCAGCCCTGTGACTGACTGAAGATAAAATCATATACGACACTGACGCACTCTCGAAACAACACCACCTGACCCTGAGACATATGCTTCTGTCACTGCATAGCAACCGCTTCAGGCCTGACCACCTCTATGTGCTCTCATACACACAAAGACAAAGACAGGAGATATTTCAAAGTGGTAGCTGTTGGTCTGCATGCTGTCTTAAATATCCATTGTCTCTATGACAGGAGGCATATCCCATGACATCACTGTGATCCGATCCGATTCTAGGTAGTTAAGAAACGTTACTTTGTTATGTAGCATCTCTTCGGCTCTGCTTTGTATTTGGATACAGAAATCCAATTGACATTGAGCGGCGCCAGACACTCCATCCCTTCGGCCGGTGCGGCCTCAGACACTTTGAGTGCATCGCAAGGACACAGTGTGGCTCCCACGTACACCAGCAGGCGCAATTGTGCGACCAATTCAGCAGACACTGTTCTGATGGAGGAACATTAATCTGCTCCTTTAGCGACATGCAAACAGCACGTAACATGAACGGGGGTTCTCCAGCAGCTGCATTCCCAAAGCACACGTACTGGGGAAATGGAAATATGATTCTAATGGCTTCTTCTATTTTTTTCGTCTCAGGTCCGGAAAAAAAGAAGCAGCAGATGAAATTAAATGCTTTGTGTGAATGGCTGTGGGTCACCATAGCAGCGCGGTTACTTCCCGTTCACTTTTCCAAATGTAGGCCTATATGAGCGGTGATCTTCACATAAAATACACTTTTATCTATTGGCCAATTTCTGATCACTAAATTATGTCAAATTACTGAGTTGTTTCACAATAAGTGATGTAATACGCAGGAGGAAGTACAGCGTGTTGCAACATAAGGTAATATTGGAAATATGCAACAATAACCAGGTCCCTGTGTATGTAGTAATCAATTCATATGACTTGTGCGTGAACAATGTAACAGATTAAACCTGCTGAAGGGACATAATTATACAGAGCACAGTACTCTGGAAATGTTAACAAGAAGAAAGTACTGACAAAAGATCAAAGTAATATATTCTTTTCAACAGACATTAATGAGGCTTTAAAATGTATCTGGTATGGATGCAACAGTTTGTAAAAGAACCTACGCTCATAACCTTTACCTCCTAAAGTACTGCACATCTCGTTAAAATACAAGTCTAATTATGGAAGTTGTACTGACTGACTGATTGATTCTCAGTCTATAAACAAATATGAAACATGGGACTCAAAAGTGTTGGACATCAATATAATTTTGTATTGATTTCCTTTCAACCTTTTTTGTTGATATGTATAGCAACCATACTTCCAAATATGATAGTTTAGGAATGTAAAATATATTTAAATTATATTAATTTATAGTTTTTGTAATCTTTTTCTTTGATAAGCATGTAGTTTCTACCTCATGCACTGACACATGTATTTTAATTTGGAGTTACTTTTTCCAAGTCTTACCTTTACTGTTATGAAAACATGTGCCAATAAAACAATCAAACAATCTTGTTTAGTTGCAACTAAACAAGATTGTTTATTTTCCCTACAAGTTAATTTTAATACAAGCAATTCATCAGAACTGTTTGGCAAGGAAACAGCCTGAGGATAAGTTTATTCTTTCGCTGCAAAAAAAAGAAAATCCTGCTTGGTCCACTAAAACTAATATTTGACAGTAATTTAAAGCTGTATTTCTGAAAGTGTTGCTTGAGTACATGAATGTTCCAACAAACCACACCCTCACGGATTGTGGTTGAACGGGTTAGCCTGAGGTGATCCACAAACCTGAGCTTCGTTGACTTTTGAAAGGGCCCTTAACACTCATGTTGTTACTCATGGCTTACTTCCCATGGCTCCTCCCACTTCGCCATTCTATTGGAACAAATTAAATAAAAAAAGATCATGTTTGTGTAGTGGGTGTTCCCAAGAAGATCAGCTGGGATACATCTTGTTAAGCAACACATGCAGATCAACTTTATTCAAAAGAAACAACCTTTCTTTGGTTATTTTTAATATCACAGATTAAATTATGCTACATTTACATCCATCCATCCATATACTGTACTTCGGTTTATCCGGGGCCGTGTCGCAGGGGCAACAGGCTTCAGAGGGAATTCCAGACGTCCCTCTCCCAAGCAATGCTTTCCAGCTCTTCCTGGGGAACCAGCGTGTTCTGGGTCTTCCCCCGGGGCCTCTTACCAGTCGGAGGTGCCCAGTTCAATGCCCGCAGCACTGCTGACCCTCTACCGAACCGCCTGTCCCTCTCACGCTCCATTTTCGCCTCACTGGTGAACAAGACCCAAAGATACCTGAACTCCCTGACCAGGGGCATTGACTCACTCCCAACCTCGAGGGTGGATTCCACCATTTTCCGGTAGAGAAGCGTGGCCTCAGACTTTGAGGTGCTGACTGCTTCGCAGTCGGCTGCAAACCGTCCCAGTGTGCACTGAAGGTCA